>NW_027432931.1:0-3413 GCF_044706935.1 Curcuma longa
GCCGACGATAGCCACGCCACCAGACAAGGGGATGTCGCGTCACCCGTCTCTTCCACGGCGAAGGAGAGGGTCATGTAGAGATAAACACTGAACGCACGGATTAGCTGGACGTTGGAGGATTCCGACGTGGCCACTCCGAAGCTCAAGTCAGAAAAGAGGAACACAAGCGTGTTTAGAGGATTCAAGATTACCAGATAGACTGATTGTCATACCTGCGGGATTTATATAGGGATGGAGGAAGCGATACCTTCAGATCTCGCTGTTTGTGATTGGTGGAGAGAACGGAATCACTGGGTCCCGTTATCGATCAACCGATCGATTACCATTATGTAATCGATCGGTTGATCGATTAGGAGCAGAGGTAATCGATTGTTCGATCAATTACATACTTTACTGAGGAACAATTACGATAGTTAATCGATTGATTAAGAGCCTTCTGATCGTGTACTTTCTCTGCTTTATCTCTGATGTCTGATCTGATATTTCTGTCATTGCTTCGCTAATCCACTCTGAAGTTTGCAGGTTGAGTTTGAATTTGATGAAGAGAAAGGAGAGTCAAGGGAGTGCTTTCCTCGTGCTCAGATTTGTCGATTTGTGATTATATGTTGCTTTCAGTTAAAAGATAAAGGCAACGGCGCTCTGAGCTGCACCGAGGATGAACAGGTGATCAGTGCAGTGGACTCAGAGGACGTTGGCTAAAAGGAAGAGAGGAAGAAGAGGAGAGGCATCTCTAACGCTAAAACTCTAGCGTTGTGCTTGTGTTGTGTGCTCTCTGCTTCCTCGCGCTAAAACTCTGCGTATTCGTGCTCACGACTCCTCCTTGAAGTTTTTGGCCTGAGGTGGTGCAAGTGGTGGTGACTTGCTCTCGGGAAGAAGCTCTGCTTTTCGGTTCCATTGGTTAAGGCTGTGTTGTAAGTTGTATCTGTTGCCTTAATCTTTGTTCTCCTTCCATAATCTCTGTACTTAACATTTTATCCTTGAGATTGGTTGTGGAAGAGGAACTCCACCGAGAAGGAGGTTCTTTTAGCCGGTTTCATCCGGGGTCCAATCTACCGAAGATCAAGGGATCGTCCACCTTACGGACACGCCGAGGAATAGGGACAGTTATCCCCGAACCTCGTACATCTTGTGTTTCCTTTGATTTCTTCTTGTTTCCGCTGCATACTAACATTTTGTAGGAAAAGAAAACGGTTCGATTCGTGATAAGAGGCTATTCACCCCCCCTAGCCATCTCCGATCTTCAACACACGTCATGAGGTAGGCATGTGATACTGGGACGACTTGAGGTAGGCGAGTGTTGCCAAGGTTCCTGCATGAGATCTGTATGTGATACCGGGACGTCATGAGGTAGGCAAGTGTTGCCAGGGTTCCTGCATGAGGTCGGTATGTGATGCCGGGACCAAGTCATGAGGTAGGCATGCGATGCCCGAACTCCTTCATGAGGTCGGTATGTGGAGTTGGCTTACTGATGTAGGAATCATGGAGTACTATGTGCCGAGGTCTAGGAGAGCTCAGTTGGTATTATAAGCTTCGTGCCGACCTAATAGGGAGGTTGGCTAGAGAGTCTTGTACAAGATTAAGCTTCGTAGGCAGTGATACGTGAGGTACCCAACCTGATAATGAGGTCGGATTGTAGAGCATGCACTCTTACTATGAAGAGCCGTGGTCTAAGCTACGAGGGGTTGAGTTATGTGCGCCGAGGTTCAGGGGAGCTCGGTTTATGGCTTAAGTTGTGTGCCGATCTCTCGATGAGATTAACGGTGTAGTATTGTGAGAGATCGAGCTATGCTGGTAACCATGAGTGAGGTACCCGACCTAGTAGTGAGGTCAGATTTTAGAGTAGGTGTTTTAGTATTATGGGGAATGTTAACCTAAGCTGCGAGGAACTCTTCTGGTATATCGAGGTGTATGTGATCTCTGGATGAGGTTGGTAGTTCGTTAATTAGTCAGGTGCGAGAATATTAGAACAGATAGAGGAGGGGGTTGAGCGTTTTGGATGAAGTCTCGGGGACTTCCCGGTCGTAATACTGAGGAGAGGGCTTCCCTGCCGAAGAGGTCGGTTTTACTGACCCTATCCCCGACCTAAAGAGATCGGTGTCTCTTGATCCTGACGCTACGTCATCGCCATGTGTTTTCTCTGGGGCCCCTATCTCCCCCCTGTTGCTCCACGCTATTCCTGCCGGATCACCTATACTACCCAACACTCGTTGTAGTCGGCTGCTACTGTGGCCGCTAGATCACAGAGAGGCCATTAGCTCCATGTGATTAGCTCACACAAGCATCCTACCATACCATCTGCAAAGTAAACTGGATATGAGACACCTGTGTGCTGGATTAATCTAGACCTGAATATTCTGCCATAGTGAAGAAAGATCCTCCACATTAGCTATTTTTCCTTCACAACTTCACCAGTCGTGTATGGGGAATTCTTCAAGAACTACCTTCGATCCCAAGTCTTGTAATCCTCAACTGCTTCTCAATTACCACTCACCGTCAGCCTTATTGGCCTTTTGGTCTCTATGATAATTACCACAAAGAAGTTGAAGGAGAAAAAGTATGCTTAAATGAGCTACAACTATTCATGTTTAGTTCATGGCCCAAGGTCACTTAGAGCATTTAACCACCTGAGCCATTGAGATTCTTGAGTCAACCAAAGCCTCTTATGCTCTGTTTGGATGGGGTGAGGGAAGGTTCATTAACGGAAGGGGAAGGGAAGGGAAGGAAGGGGAAGGGAGGGGAAGAGAAGTAACCTTGTTTGGGAAGAAAGGAAGATTTGTTTGGGAGGAAAGGAAAGGGAATAGAAGTTAAATATATAAAATGTCAAAAATATCCTTATTTTTTAAAATAGAGACGGAAGGGAAGAGGTGCTGCCAACATGTCTTCCGCTGCTGCATCTCCACCCAATCCAACCGTCGAAAGGGGGTTCTTGCGGACAGGCTGGAAGGAGAAGTGGTGTAGGAAGCGAGCAGAGCAGGAGTCGTAGGCCTGGAAGCGAGCGGGGCAATTGTTCACATACATCTCCACCACGAACACCGCCATGCACGCCGCAAGGACGAGAGGCACCAGCCAGGGCGTCCACCCGCCTCCTCCCGGTATCCATGGGCTACGCCACCGCGGTGCTTGCCTGCGCCGCGCCTGTTCTTTCGACGTCGGCCATCAGGCCCTTCCCACTCTCCTTTGATCTGCTCTGGTTTAGAACGAGGGCAAGAGATCAGTTTAGAATGGTAAAATTGGAAGATAATTTTAATATTTTCCTTCCCCTAGGAATTGTGCCTATTCATAGGCATGAAAGGGGAAAGCTTCCCCTTCTTTCCCCTTCCCCTCCTTATCTCACCCCATCCTAAACAAAGGTAGATTTTTTTCCCCTTCCTTACCTTTCCCTCCCTTTCCCTCACCTCTTCCCAAACAGACTG
>NW_027432932.1:0-1964 GCF_044706935.1 Curcuma longa
TGTGTCGTATTTTTGGGTTTTCCAAATATAGATGGGGTTTTTGGGGTTTTGAACTTAATGTGAATTAAAATTCAAAATATAAATGAAAAATGCATGAAAGCAAGAAAGAAAACCTAGGTATTAATCTAACCTAAGAATGCAATTCAAATTGACTTCAAGCAATAAAACCTAAATAGCTAAAGATAAAATCGGAATTTGGATGGCAATGAACAGTGCCAAATGGCACTTGGCACAGTGACTGGGAAGAAGAAAGTCTGAATGTACAGCAATATGGAATTGTCGACAGCACTAATCAACCCTTAAAACAACTCCAAATTCAAACTCAAGCTAAACTTGAATCACATGCCAACATTCACCAAGTCACAGCAACATTCAAAATTCACAAACGAAGCTATCAGAAACCGGAGTTGCAGAAATGGGAGTTTTCAGAAATGCAGAAACAAATCAGATTTCCCGAAGAGCAAATCAAGCTTTCAAAACCTCCCAAAAATTTCAAACAATCACTAACAAGAATTTAAGAAGTGTAAACAGGAATTAGCTCAAACAAATTTGAATTCAAACAACCCTAAATGCAAGAAATCGGAACTATCAGTAATGAAAAACAGGAAATGTGCAGAAACTGTAAACTAGACATCCATTCATCCCTTTCCCGATTGAATCTTCTCAACTTGGTTGTCAAGCAAGCTGTTGAATCCACAAATGTGGCTTCAATGGTCCTTTGGAGCTTCAACTAGGTCGTCGCGTGGTTTCCTCGCTGCCAGAACGCTGTTTAGCCGAAGAAACCCTCATTCGACGTGAACAGAGAGCTGCGCGAGCTTCATTTCGTTGCAAAACTGGATTCCGTGCTTTGGCTTAGCTCCGATTGGCTTGAAGATGAAACACGAGTGCTCACGAACCTCAGAGAACCCCTCTAAATGATCATGGCGCCGGATTTCGTTGTGAATTGCCGGATTAAACAAAAACAGGACCGCTGCTCGCCGGAGAAACCCTCTCCTTTGCGCCTCGTCCAGCTGCTGGAATTCACCCAATCAACCGGCTAAAGACTCCTCTAGGATCAAGCTTCACAATGGGTTAGGTTTGGCTGGATGGAACCGCCCGTAGAAGTACGTCGCCGAGCAGAGGGAGGCTCTCGGGACGACGAAGCACAGTAACGGGGCGGCTACTGTTCATTCCCGAAGATTATAGCTTTTATACCGTGATTAATTGATTAATCTCAGCCATTGATTCCTGATTCAACGGTGCAGGCTTGATCTGGGGTTTAGGGCAACTAGGGCTTCCAAAAAATTCAGGGATTTTGATCGGGCTCGATCCAAGTCGTGTCCTCCATGTTGGCTTGATCAATTTGGCCAATTTGACTCGATTTGACCGCGGTTGAGCTTGAGTTGGGTCCGATTCGAGCCCTAAAATCAATTAAAACCAAATTAATACCAAAATTCACCATTAAATCATGAAAATTATATCAAACCTCAAATTATGCAATAAATGACAATTAAGATCAAATCGATTCATTTTATAATTTATTTTCATGTTAAAACCCAAAATTGAATCGATTAAAAATGCATAAAACCCTCAGGGGCGCTAAGGCAATCACCTTACGGTTATACTATTTATTGGATAAATAGTAATTCACTATTTGAGTGCACATTCCATATGTGTTTGATTGGATCTTAAACTCAAATACTGAATGTCCGCAATACGATTCATAGTGTGAGAGAATTTGTGATTGGATCATAACTAGTTAGCATATCTACACGTGTAATTATGAATGTATTGGACTATCCCTAGTCGAGGAATGATGAGCACGGACGTCATCGATTCTGTCGAGACTAGCACATTTTGAACTTCTTGGTTAGCCAAGCAGCTGATCTCACTGCTGTCAACATTAGATGTTGAGAGTTAAACGTCGATGCTGGTTAAAGGTAATCAGTTCATTGGAGTGACCTGTCTTGAGACTTCATATGGTT
>NW_027432933.1:0-21353 GCF_044706935.1 Curcuma longa
AAATTCAAGTTCGTCGAAGAGTCATAATAATAAAATTAAAAAAAATAAAAAAATGAAATAACTTTTCTCTGGTATTTTTTATTTTATAAATTATGAAAGATAAAATAGCCGTAAATAAAATTAAGCTCGTCTTAATTTCCACTGCAAGAAGCAGACAGGAAGTGAGGCAAGGAATCGACGTTACCCCATGCAGTGCCGCTCCGCACGTGTTTGACAGCTGTAACGCTAACTGCCCCCATCCCTTTGACGCGTTGACTGCACGTGCTCATTTGGACGCGCCGTATAAATACAAAATAATTTTTCTGCCAAAAGAAAATAAAAAATAATTAGTCAGTAATAAACTATCAATCAGAAACTTCTGGAAAGCATTTTTCTAAAATATATATTTTAGCAATATATATATTAAAATATGAAGATGAATTTATTAAAATTGGAAAATATTAAAATATATATCATGCATGTGGGTTTGACCGGTTAGAGCATACATTTCTGGGTCGGGCCCACTTCCATTGAATTCACAGGTGAAGGGTTGACGATAGATTTCGAGTTTATTTTGAAGGATCAAAGCTTTCTGCATGGTCAAACAATCTGTCTTAAGATATAAATGATATCTATCTAAACAAAGTTTCTTCTTGATTAAACGTCTTTCATTGACCAAAAAAAACTTTTTTATACTTTTCTCTTGTGAAAAAAAGGGCACGTCAAATAAAGACACTTGAGTTTTAGAAGAAGCAACGAGGTAACTACTGAGGACTCTCTTTCTAAAACACAGAAAGATCCAATGAAGTGTACAATTTTGACTTTACTTCTGAAACCATATCTTTGTGAATATAGATCTCGTTTTGACTAAATTGGAGCAAGGGTTTCTCACAAAGGAAGGAGCTCTCTCTTTGAAGCGAGACCTGGTCTTTGAGGACAATCTCAGGGGCTAGCTCTTTCTGCCCCCCAGAAATGACTATTTAATATCGTTTTAATTTAATTTCATAACATATAAGACGACAATGACTCTATAATATGTTCTAAAACTACTTGTCAGCCCTCAGTCCCTCAGAACAGCTTGTTTGTTTAGTAATTAGAAGTTGGATTTTGGTTTCTGTATTTGTTTTTTGCATTAAGATATTGTTAATACAGAAATATTTCCAGCCTCTGGGAACGCTACAGCATAAGAGAACTGGTCCTGTGCTTCACTGTCTCGTAGCCAGAGGGACAAGCAGTCAGCAGTATCAGTGGTCAAGAGCAACAGATGGGTGACCTTTGGACTTTGCTGCAACCCTAAATCCATTGTTTAAGATGGCATAAATGCTAACTCATGAAAACTACACTAATTAACCCCCTCCCCCCATTATTTTATTCACTGTGTTTCACAGACACTATATATTATTATAATATAGCAGACGCTAATGCTGCTAAAAGCGCTATCTTTATTCCATTTTCTGTTTTTGCTTCTCTTCTTCTCGCAGGCCCAAGATCTTCCTTCTCCCTTGTGCATCATCATCATCATCATCATCAGGCAGTAGCAGCAGCAGGTTTGATTCAGATCTTGAGAGCTGGCTTTTGTAGACAACTCGAGTTGTTGTTTTCTTGTGCTGGAAGGTGATTTTATCTTGTGAAAAAGATTGTATCTTTAGCAGCTTTTGCTGGTGCAGGGAAGAGATAAGGCTTTCTGCCCTGGTGGTAGAACCCTGCATTAATTGATTCTCGGCTTGATTCCTGCACTGTAAAATATATTAATTCTTACTTTGTAACTTGTTCCTTCAGCTAGGAATCGTGGGAGAGCTCGATAAAAAGGCAGGAGATTGAATCGATATCTGTCGAGTTTGGAGGAGGAGAGGATCGGAGATCGCGGAGCATAAGCTGGCAAACAAGTGGTGGGAGCGAGTCGATGTGCCGGGGATGGCCGGGATGGAAGCCGGCACCCAGGGCGGGGGCGGAGGCCCTTCGCGCTACTTCCAGCACCTGCTGCGCCCGCCGCCTCCGCCGTCGACGCACGTCCCGCCGCAGGATTCCAGGCTCTCCCCGGAGAAAAGCCCCAAGCCTTCCCGAGGAGCACGGGGACCAGCCGCCGTCTGACTCTTCCCCGGCCGGCACATCCGGTGGGGGCGGTAGCTCCGCTCGCCGCGCCCGCGGCAGGCCGCCGGGCTCCAAGAACAAGCCGAAGCCGCCGATTATCGTCACGCGCGACTCCCCCAACGCGCTCCGCTCGCACGTGCTCGAGGTCGCCGCCGGCGCCGACGTGTTCGAGTGCGTCTCCGAGTACGCTCGCCGGCGCGGCCGAGGTATCTCCGTCCTCAGCGGCGTCGGCTCCGTCACCAACGTGGCGCTCCGCCAGCCCGGGGCCTCACCGCCGGGGAGCTTGGTGGCCACTCTGCGCGGCCGGTTCGAGATCCTCTCCCTGACGGGCACCGTCCTGCCGCCACCGGCTCCGCCAGGCGCCGGCGGCCTCTCGATCTTCCTGGCCGGAGGGCAGGGTCAGGTGATCGGCGGCGGCGTGGCGGGGCCGCTCGTGGCCACGGGGCCGGTCGTGCTCATGGTGGCCTCGTTTGCCAATGCCGTCTACGAGCGGTTGCCGCTGGAGGGCGGCGAGGAGGAGGAGGAGGCCGCCGCGGCCGCGCCGCCAGGCCAGCACACCGCCGTCTCGCAGTCTTCCGGCGTCACGGGAGGCGACGCGGGCGGCGTCAGCGGCGGAAGCAGCGGCGTCCCATTCTATAACTTGAGCGGGGGCTACCAGCTCCCAAGCGAGGCCTTCGGATGGGGCACTACCGGTGGAGTCCGACCGCCATTTTAATCGACTCTAGTTTCCTTCTCCACTACTGGATTTGCGTTCTTTCTCTTCATCTACTACATCCTGGATCTGCCTTCTTCCCGGAGGAGCTCATCGTGGATTAATTAATCAAAACTGAAAATCACCATCACTCATCAGTTCTCGATCGATCATATCGCCATGAAAAAAGCAAAGCTCAGACCAGGTACGCAATGGATTATTCACTGTATCGTCTTCTTCTTCTTCTTCTCCCGCTTTGCTTGCTTTGAACTTGTTCTGATTTACGATCTCGAGAAAAGGAAGGCAATGAAGAATCTATCTTTAATTTTTTTTTTCAGTCATGCATTTTACTTTAATCTGTTGATCTTGCTACACTGTTTCTGATGCTGAGCGTGAATTGAAATCGAGGTTAATTTGCTGGTGGATGGCAATAAGTCCCCTTCCTGTTTTTGGTGAGTAGATGACAGAAAGTAGTCAATGTCAAGTACAGGGAAAGAGAGGGAGGAGAGTAGTGCAGTCTCCAATGGAGGGAAGGCAAAACGCCCATGAAATTTGTTTCAGAATCTGACCAAAAGATTCTCATATTTGCTTTCGTCTTCCCCAAGTACACTTAGGCAGAAAAGGTCCGGAATGTACTGCCCACCGCGAACCTCTTTGAACCCTATATATAGTTATAATTTTTTTAAAAATAAAAATTAATAATTTGAGTTATTTAATCGTTTAAAATATGGATTAGAGTCATTTATATATTTCAATGGGTAAAAATCCAAAAAGTGGTCTTATTGTTTGGAATCATCGAATGAGTTTTTTTTTTTAATTTAAAAAGGATGTCCACAGCGTCTTATAAAATAACACACAGTTGTCTTTGAATAATATATTATTTAATATTATTATCTTTTATTATACGTATTAAATTAAATGTGGTGTAGCTATAATTATAAAAATATTGGTAGTTGTTACCATACGAATTTAACTTGTTCATTTAATATTCATATTGTAATAGTTATGAAATTGTAATTATTATAATTTTAATTTATTCTATTCAACAATATATGTATTATAGTAGTTATAAATAATAACTGTTACAATATGAATGTTAGATGTTCTGATTAAATATCATGGATGATTAAGTTATCGGTTAACGAACGGATTGATATACATGCTTCTTAGAGATAGTAGGCGGAAGGGATAAAGAGGCTTGAAAAATATTTTAAAAAAAAAAGTTAAAATGACATTGGAGATGAATTCTGCTAAGTCACTCCGACGTTCAAGTTAAAGTTTGGCGAGAGGAAGAAGATTAAAGATTTAGAGAAATTAGGATTTTGTGTGTGCATACCTATGTTCTTGGGTAGGGACAATCTTTTATAGAATTATTCATGTATTAATCTTCAAAACATAAGTATTTGTTTAAGATTTATTTTGAAATATGTGCTACCGTTTATGGTTTACTTTGATATATATGTTCGTGTCTACATTTTTCATGATATTTTTTTATTTTTCGAGCTTTGGAGCGACGAAAGATACTCAAGGCTTGATTTTTTTTCACAAGATTACCGAGTAAAGATGGTATCAGGTTGAGATGAGATCGGTGCATGAGGTTTCACCGGACTAATGCTCTTTTGTATATAAACATTTATGAAATAAAGTATCATGTAACAATGTGCAATAGTGTTGAACCTTAAACAAAATAACTGGGTGCTCTCGATTATGTCTGAATCTAAGGCTCACAACCAAGATGGCGTTGGTAGATTGTAGTGTAATTCGGTGACTGTCTGTCTTGATTGTAGTACACTAGTGCACTTTGTGTGTATTGAGTAGGACCATTGAGGTTGGATTTACTCTGACTCACAGGAAGACCTCTGTTATTATAATTAGCATTCTTAATCCCGATATAATAAACACCTATAGTTAGTAGATGGACCGAGGATCAAATATTCTCGGTAAGTTGGGTGATGTTGCTGGCTATACGATGGCAGGAAGTCCTAGTTGCGGCTAGGAAGGAAGTCCTAGTAGGTCGGGTGGACCGAGTAGGGCTGATGATGTCGCTTTGGAGAGCTCATAAGGATTGTCAAGTCAAATCTTGCAAGTGGACGGCTACTGACAATAAGGTTTAAGTCCTAGTAGGTCTTAGATGTCGATTATTGAGGGATAGGAAGTCCTAGTGACGGACATACGAGGATTAAACACGGGAAGCAATGCATAAAATAATAAGAAGAGGCTTTCCGTTAGATTGGTAGTGGGCCTGTGTGGAATGGATCGTTATTGATGGATGTAGGTGTGTATTCGGGGTTTGGGTCCGAAATCCATCAGAAGGCCAGATCTAAATATAGTTCCTAAAGACACATCTAAAGTATAGCCGTGGAAAAAATTATGAGGGTAGGATGAGTTAATGGATGAGATCAACTTGAATCCTTGGGATTAGATCAAGTTGCATCCATTGTTATGAGATTGAAAGAGAATAGATTAGAGCCGTTGGATGAGAGCCCAATAACAAAGCCGTGAGACCTTAGATCTCGACCGTTGGATGAAATGAACAGGATGAGTTCATGAGACCATTGTGGAAGATCAATGCGGACGAAATAAATAAAGAAGATTGAAAGAGAATAAAAGTCGTAGGGTTTCATGATTTTATGAATGAATCGACTTCATGAATTTAACCTAGAAGCGGACAATTAAGTTATATTAAAAGAAATTATATCAAGGTGGGATGAGATTAAAGCATGAGATCGGTTCGGACCGAGATCGAGGTCGGTAAATTCGAGCCACTTATGATGAGGATAAGGTTGGTTTGGTTTTTTTTTAGAAAGAAAAATCAAATTAAAAAGATCCGACGATTAAATAAGTTGGATAAAGTTAGATTTCATTTTTTTATAAAAAGGAAAAACCAAATCAAAAGGATCCGAGTAAAGATCGAGGTTGAGACTCAAGGTTGGGATGGAGATCGGTGCATGAGGTCGTCCACCGGAGGTTGTCCAAGGTGGTGGCCGGATCCTAGCAAGGAGACGAGACAAGGCGAAGTTGCTGCGAGAAGGAGAAAGACGATCCAAGGCTTCTTTGATCCGGAGGTTGCAGTTCTTATTTCTGAGATCAATGAGATTCGAGATCGAGTAGAGATCGATGTTGGGACTGAGAGTCTTTTGTGGGATGAAATCGGCGCATGAGGTCAGGCAGAGGATGAGGTCGGTACCCGAGGTTGAGAAGAGGTGCTGGCGTTCGAGATCGAGTAGAGGCTTAAGGCCAAGGTCACTGATCCAAGACTGAGGTCGCAAACTTGTTACCCTTCGGGATTTGTCTAATCCTCCTTGATCTTGACTAATAGCTCCATATCATTCTAAATTTAAGGCCACGTGACAGTCTTAGGTTTTCGTCATATCGTTAGGTAAATAGGTCAAATTTATGTTGTAACAGTTATGAAATCATAATTATTACAATGTGAATATTTTTTGAACAGGTTAAGTATATATTGTAGCAGTTATGAATCTGTAATTACGATTTTTTATTTGTTATAATGTGCTCGATTATTTCAGGATATAAAATATTCTTTTGAAGAAAGAATAAAAATGTATCCTTTGACGATTCTAATAAAAAGGGGTGCTCTTTTGACTATTACGCTATTTAAAATTTTAATTATATAATATTTGTGGTTATTTTGAAAATATAAATGTACTTAAATAACTTCTTAATTAAAATTATTGTATGATTTTTTAATATTTTTATATGTTATATTTTAAATGATTTTTTATTTATATAAGAATGTTTTAAAATTTATTACAAAATTTATATCGCTTTGTTTTCTATTTTTTTAAAGATATATTTTTTTAAAACTTATATTTTATGTACCAATTTTAACTCAAGGTTGAGCTATCATGTAGTGTCTTAAGGTGGATGGACAAAAGTGGGCGAAGAAAGGTTTAGCAATTAGTTTGAGATTATATTGTTTATGACAAAATAGTTTTAAGTGACACATACTTTTAGTGCTTCTTTAATTTTTATCGTATATAAATTTTAGTCTCTCATTAGTTGCATGGGAAAAAATAATAATCTGAAAATCACATCTAGAATTGTATATTTTATTTATTTTTTTATTTTATCACATTTGCTTTTCTATTTAGTGTTTAATGCCAATGTCCCTTCACGCGTAATGAAATCCTTTATCTATGTACAAATGTTAAAGCTATGGCTAAATTGCAATTTATATACCATTAAATTATATTTAATCAAAGAGCCCACTTAATGAGAGGAATATGAAAGTTAGTGTGTCTTTTAGGTATTTTTGAAAGTTGAGTTTGTTTTTTGGTAAATTGTTTTTAATTTTATTATAAATCTTATTAATTTGTATCATAGATGCCATTAAATGATCACCTAATTATTTGAGTACATTATCCCTTTCTCTTTCTCTTTGGTTTAAGATCATTCGTAATATTTAAAAATTTTATGCGAGTAAATTAAGTAATTTTTCTAAATGCTCAAATGTGAATATTTTGTTTGGTGTGTGCTCTAATTTCTGATTTTATTTTATAAAAATTGTTATTCATTTCATATGTGTTTTATTTTTATAATTTTAAAAATTTATTGTTCTCAAATTATTTATTTAATTTATATACAAGGGCATGAATATATAAGAGATTTACAAGACTTCTTATGATAATCAATTGATGTCAACTTTGTCAATTAGCCTAATTGTTTGTAGACCATTCCATGTCCAACATCAAGTGTAGCAATCAATTGGTCATCATGACGATTGATTGGTGATAACTAATCGAACTGTTCAATTGATTTCAGACCATTTTGTGTGCAACTCTCAGCTCAACAATCGATTGGCCTCTTATGGTAATCGATGGGTATGTGTCAGTCGAATCCACTAATAGATTTCAGACCATTTTGCACTTAGTTTTACATTCAGTAGTCAATTGGTAGTTGAAAATTTAATTTTTGAACGTGATTTTTTAGTTAAAAAAATCTAAAATTGTGTTGTTATTCGTGTTCTTCACACAGATAATGCGAAAAACTCGATTAATAGGTTAAATCCTAAGCTATTCATGCTATATTTGACTAATGTACATCAATTTTGCTGATCCAAATGGAATTGAATGCAAAATTATTATATATGTACCAATCGTTGAAAATAGCGATAGTGATACCAATTGTAAACTATAGTGATACATCAAAACAAACAAAGGATGCATCTATTGGATCTAGTTATCATCATCAATAAGGCTACAAAACCAAATTTGAATTGATACAATGGCAACAACCTCAAAAAACCTCACTTCTTATACCAAGGCCCATTCTACAAGGATCATCCATCATAAAATCTCATAACCTATTAACAATCCATTATGGTTAACGAACTAAGTTATTGTATTTACACGTTGAATCTACATTCAATATCTAAATCTTCTTCATGCTATTAGTATTAGATTACTTAATTGAAATTTAATCTTAATGGCAAATATGATGGTGTTAATTCAAATATAAATCCACCAAATAAAGACTTAATCCCCTAATAATGGAGGCTTAATCCTTTGAAGGTGCACCTATAAACTTGGGTGCAGGTCTTATCAGGGTTGAATGTTGGATTACAATCATTATAGTTGAAATAACATATATGCTACTATAATAACAATATCTATTGCCTACCAAAATTTAAAATATAAGATATATATGCTACGACTTATAACAACTTCTCTATATTCTCTTTAATTTCTCTTCTCTTCTCTTCTAAATTGTGTGCAACTGTAAATGAATAAACACAATACTTTCGAACAAAATATCATTGAGGTATCTCTAAATTAAATAATATTATTGATGCATCCAAAGATTTGTGACGTTGGTGACAAATTAGCTTCGTCCAACAATGTGGATGGACTTGTAGCCTTGTTGGATGTACGCCAATCAACATCCGTTGTTGATGATCGTGCTCCTACATATATAGATTAATATGACAAAGCCCTCCATTAATGTTTGAGAATATTTATAAGAAGGAAAATGTGTAGAAATCCAAGAGTTCATATATGGTACAAAGGTTTGTGCATCTCGATATTTATAAGAGAAATATCCACGGAGATAGTGCCTACAATCTCTCGCAATCCAGAACCATTTGTCTGTTATAGCAACACATCTTGACGTAATTGCCATTCAATTACGGTGTTAGTAATTCCGCCATTGCAAGCCCAGGATCAGGACGTGGAGGGGTCACCATCAGGATCACGGTCAAATAACTGTTAGAGTGTGTTTGGTTCAAATTATTATATATAATTTTAGTTATGTGATTCTCAACCAATGTTATGGAGTATAAAACATAACTTAATATTATTTGATTGAATTTATTTATTTAGAGGGAATAAAATATAACTAATTTAATATTTACTATATTGTCATTAATTTATTTTTAGAATAAATTAAATTAATAATATTAATATTGATAATATTAATGATGATAATAAATTGATAATATATAAAAATAAATATAATTTATTTATAATTTTTTAAATTTAAAATAAAGTTATATTTTTTTAATAAAATAATTTATTAAAATAATTAGTTAAATTAATAAATATAATTTTTTAATTTTATTTTTAAATTTTAAAATAAATTTATATATATTTTAATAAAATAATACGTTAAAATAATTATTTTAATAAAATAATTTATTAAATTAATAAATATAATTCATTAATTTTATTTTGTAAAATTTAAAATAAATTGATATAAATTTAATAAAATAATTTTATTAAAATAATAATTTTATTAAAATAATTTATTAAATTAATAAATATAATTCATTAATTTTATTTTGTAAAATTTAAAATAAATTATCTTTTTTAAATTTATAAGTATTTAAATTAAAATTTATTGAATTAATTAATTTAATTTTAATTAGGTTTTACGATAAAATTTAATTAACTGAATTTTAAAATCGAAGAGTAATCATAGAAAAAAATTTCGTTAACCTTCAGAATCACAGAAAACCTTAGGCTGCTAAGTAATCACATTTTCAAGTTATAACTCATTTGTTGATGTACCAGTGATACTGTATTACTTAGGAATCGATCATAACCTGAATCAAATAATGTTATCGTTGGACAGATAATTAAGGTTATTAACAATAACCCCCAACCAAACACCCCTTTAGGGCCCCTTAGGGTGACAATTTAGTCAAGGTAGATGAGTTCAAGTTGACTTAGAGAATTCGAATGTTGAGTCCCATGGAGAACCCAAGCGGCTAGATCACATGGGTGTTGGGACCGATGACGTTACTAAAGGGGGTGAATAGCGATTCACTTCACTCAATCGTTCTTGTGTTCTCGTCCACAATTGGTTATACGTGGTGGAAATAAATATAAGAACCAAAAATACAAATATAGGAGACATGAGATTTTTATATAGTTTGAAACTTTCAGTTCCTACTCCACGGTTTACTATCCTAGTGATAGTCCACTAGCTCTTTCGTTGCTGAATACCTTTCGGAGATGGAAAAATCTCTTACAACTCTTGTTGTTATACAAACAATACAAAAATAAAAAAAAAGACATATACAAATACAAATGTGAACATTGTAAATTTACATGAAAGAAACTTTACTTTGAGTGCTTTGTAATTGCTTTAGAATGTCTATTGAGGTCTGAAAATGTAGCATCACTATTCTCTAAAACTCCCAAGAATCGACAGTAAAAACCTTCTAGAAATCCTTGTTTTATAGCCTTTTTAAGTCGGAGTTGATTTTTACCTATCAGTTGATTGATCATCACCATCAGTTGATTGCTCCACTAAATTCGACCGTTGCACCTGCAAAATAACTCTTACCAACTTTGATTTAACCAACAATAATCGACTATTACTGTTTATCAGTCGATTGATGTCTAAGCTGTTGAGTGTCATAGCCAATCTAGAAATCCTTTATTCGTTGCAATAGTGATATTAATCGATTGTTATTGTTTATCAATCGATCATTACTGTATCAATTTAATTTCCAACTCGACCCAAACACCTTTTGTTCAATGTAACAATGCCAACAATCCACTGTTATTGTTCATCAATTGACTGATCCCTATCAGTCGAGCTTCAAACTTTCTATTTGTTGTTATAGTGTCATCAGCGGCTTGATCAAATCCTCTTAAACCTCAAATTTTGAGTTTAGAGTATAAAATACTATAGCAGAAATACTATTTACATCAATTGGTTGATATTGTTCATCATTTGACTAATGCACTTTTCATAGTGTTGAAAACACTGGTCACTATGCTAAAAATATTGTTCACATCGAAGTCCCTTATATCATGGGACCCTCATGTCTCTGGAAGTTTCTTGTATGATTAGTATAGGTAACCCCGACTTACTAGGGCATCATCCTTGCCTATTATCCGATTGGCATCAACCTATTAGGACTTTACTCGCCTAGCATCCGGTCAACCTTGACCTACCAGAATTTTTCATCTCTCGCCTAGCATCCGATCTACCTTAACCTACTAGGAGTTTGTCATTGTCAAATATCTAGTTTTATTTGGACTTCCCTTTTGATGTCTAACATTTGATCCTTCATAACCTATCAGGACATTGTGTTTGATCAATCTTGACCCACTTGATTTTTATTTTTATCAAGTGTCCGGTCATCTTTTATTGTTATAGTAATTTTAAGTTTGAATTATCATATAAAGAGCAACAACAACAAGCAAACCTTATCCTACTAGGGGGGCAGTTATATGGATCATTCTACGCCATTGGGTTATATCCCCAACTATATCATCATATATACTTAAATAAATTTTATCTTATTTTATTATTACTAACTAAATCATTTTTGATTTTCCTCTTCCTCGTTTGATATGCGTAATTGTCATAGTTTCACATCGCCTAACTGAAGCATTTAATGGTCGTCTAAGTACATATTCGTACCATCTTAAATGTGTCTCTCGAAGTTTTTTCTCAATAGATGTAACTCTGATTTTCTCTCTAATGTTCTCATTTCTTATTTGTCTATCATTGTATTTCTACATATTCATTTTAACATTCTCATCTCAGCAACTCTCATCTTTTATTTATGTGCTCGAATTATAACTCAACATTTAACGCCATATAATATAGCAGGTTTAATTACCATTTTATAGAACTTTTTAAATTTTAGAGGTATTTTACAATAACATAAAACACCCGACGCTCTCCTTCATTTCAATCATTCTGGTTGTATTCTATGTAAGACATCTCTCTCAATCTCTCCATCATTTTATAAAAATGATTCTAAATACTTAAAGCTTTCATAACTAGACAATTCGTCATTTCTTATCTTAACAATTATCTCATTATGTCTAATATTGTTAAACTTAAATTTCATATATTATGTATTTACTTTACTAAGCCTAAAACTTTTCACTTCTAGTGTTTTCTGCCAAGATTCTAGTTTAGCATTTACTCCTTCACATGTCTCATCTACCAAAATAATATCATCTGCAAACAACATGCACCACAGTACTATGTCTTAAATGTGTCTAGTGAATTCATCTATGATTAATGTAAAAAAGATAAAGACTTAGAGATGATCCTTAATGTAATCCTATATTTTTATTGGAAATACTTCAGTTAATCCACTTGAAGTCTTTACTCTAGTCGTTAGATCCTCATACATATCCTTAATTAGTTTAATATAAGTTACGCTAATATTTCTCTTTTCTAAAATTCTCCATATAATTTTCTTTTAAGACTTTATGATAAGCTTTTTCTAAGTCAATGAATACAAATGATACTTTGCTCCCGATACTTTCAATTAGTTGCCTAAAGACATGTATAACTTCTATTGTTGACCTTCTAAGCACGAATTCAAATTTATTTTCGATCACCGTTGTTTCCTTCCTTAATCTTTTTTCTATTATTCGTTCCTAAAATTTTATGATATAACTCATTAATTTAATATCTCTATAGTTTGTATAATTTTGTATGTATTCTTATATAAGGGTACTATGTTGGTACAAGGGGCACTAGTCTGTCCCCAGGGTTTCGATGTTTGATAATATACCTAAGTCTGGTCAGTTTGACCAAGGGTTGATCCAAACATGACATAATATTTTGATATGAGTGAAGTTTAGTCAAGTCAGTTTGACTAGATGACTAGCAAAGAAGTCCTAGTTAAGGCTAGACAAAAAAGAAGTCCTAGTTGAGGTTAGGCAGGAAAAGTCCTATTTAGATATTAGGCAGGAGAAGTTCTAATTGGAGGCTAGGCAGGGAAAGTCCTAATTGGAGACTGGGCAAGGAAGACCTGGTGAGTAAAGTTGAGGAGGAAGTCCTAGTGAGTGAAGCTGGGGCAGGAAGTCCTAGTGAGTGAAGCTGGGCAAGGAAGTCCTAATTGGAGGTTAGATAAGGGAAAGTCCAAACAGATCAAGGGTGATCAGATATTTGGCATGTGAGAAGTCTACCTATGGAAGTGACTAATCCTAACTAGAGTTTAAGTAAGGAAAAATTCAAACAGATCAAGAGTGATTAGATGTTTGACAGATGAAAGTCTACCTATGGAAGTGACTAGTCCTAACTAGAAGTTAGGCACGGGTAAACCTCATAGGTTAGACCTACAGAGTAAGGCTCAGGTAAGACTAGTAGGTCAAACAAACTACAAGGTAGGTTTAGGTTGCTTGCGTGTTTATATATCTTGTAGGAACCAGGAGCTGAAAACAAGACTGAAAAAGCATAAAAGGAGCAAACAGAAACATCTGAACCAAGTTCAGGGTCAACTCAGGTCAAATCCGAGTTAACTGGATCCGGGTGCTTGGATGTTTGACTAATCCTATCTCTAGGCACTCGGATGGTCAAGGTGGCCCTTGATGGTCTAGGTGCTCGGATCAGGAAGAATTGACCTCAATAGACCGACGGAACCGGATCAGGATATGATCGACTCCAAGCGCCTGGATAAGAATCCAAGCGCTCGAAAAAGTCTATATAAGGGTTTCAACGTGAACCATAAGGAGCAACTCTAATTCTACATATTCTTCATCCTACGGTGCTGGTGAACGTAAACGGATCTTGCTCGTACGACCAAAAAAGCTCCAAGAAGGTGCGTTACGCTTAGATTTCCGGATCGACTAACACGAATGTTTGATTATTTCATTTTAGTCTTATATTTTATACTTTTATTTATATATTTTGGATTGTAAGATGGATTTCTCCATCTCTGAAAAAGTTTCAGAAAGGAGATTATTAGTGGACGATCGTCTTCCCGTGCATAGACCTTGGATATATTAATTCTTGGAGGTTATAAACCAAATAAATTCACGAATCCCCTATGCTTGTGATTCTAATATCCGCTGTGAGTTTTTAATAGAATGAATGAACGACAAAAGCTCTATTCACCCCCTCTAGTATGCCCACCAATCCTACATACTAAAGTACTTACTCTCTATTGATCAGATATTTTTTTTTCATTTTTAATATCATGTTAAATACTTTTATAAGTCATTCAATACTTTATTTTCCTAGGTACGTAATTTCATATCTCTATCAAAATATCATATGGTCCAATGACTTTTTTTATTTTGCCTCCCAATTAAAGTTTATTTTACTTTTAAAATTTGAATTTTATAATAAAAATTTAAATTTTTATACTTATTTAACCTACTTAAATTACCCAAGTTAAGTTGATCATCTAAATCTTCATTAAAAATTTTTGATGAAAATACTTCTTTCACCATTTTTTTATTTCTCTATCATTTACTAGTATCATATTGTATTTATCTTTAATACATCTTATTTAAATAAAATCTTTTGTCTTTCTCCCTTTCACTTTATAAGCTATTCTATAAATATCTATTTTTCATTCTTTTGTATCGCATTTTTATATAATTATTCAAAAATTTTATTCTTAATTTCGTTCATTACTTTTTTATTTTCTTTTTTTTGACTCTTGAATATTTTTTAAAATTTTTTTATTCTTATAAATATATAATTCCTTATAGATGATTTATTTTTCTTCCCTTTCCCTTTTACTTTCTCATTCCACAATCACGATATCTCATTCCACCATCAAGATGTCAATTTGACTCACCGATTAAAACTCTTAACTATTATTTTCAATTTTAATATCATCTTATCTCATATTACATTAGAATCATAATATATTTCATCTAATATTTATACTTATATTTTCTCTTTAAAAATATTTTTAATTTTTAAATTTTTACCACTTAATTTTAAAAATGATATATACATTTTTTACTCTCTTAGGCGTACATTTGAATTATCTTATCAGAGAGCATTGTAAAATTTTTACTCTCTGTATGAAAAAGAAAGTCTTATTCTTTGGTATGCAGGAATTAATCGTGGAATAGAATCATGAATTTACGCATTTCGTTTGAATGACATTAATGTTCAATCACTAATAACTCGACCAGATCTCGCCATTTCTATCCAATACAGTAGCTTTTAAAGACGTGCAATTATTGAATTTAATGATTTCCCCCCTTAAAATAGTCTTTGTATAAATATTTTGTGGATGGATGAAAAAGAACACCAAGTTCGAGCTAAATATTCAGAACGATCGATCCATCATTAAACACAAATGAGGGCACGGTAGGTTAGCTGGGGACCCGACGTCGATCTTAGGGTGGTCGTAGGTTTCGACGTCCTTGTCAACGCGATATTTATGCCAAATTGATGTTTCCACATGGCGATGTTTAATCTTCGATTTGGCCTCCGATCCTGTTTTTAAAACATCGAAAAGATTAAAAAAGCAAAAAAAAAAAAATCTTGACAGAATGGATAAATACTGAGGTGCAACACGCTTTTTCTTCTGCATAAAGGTGGATCCGTCACCTTAGCGGCCCCACACGGTCGGTCCTACGACCATCTGTGAGGAGGTAAATCGAGAAAGTGCAGTTGGTTACGACGTAGGAGGGGTATTGCCTGGCTTCGTCAGGATTCGAACCCTTGCCCTCTTCTACAAATCTGCTGCATCGTAACCAACTCACCTATGCAACACGCGAACAATGTGAAGGCGCGCAAGGAAGCCGCAATTATTGACGAGTTTGCCTTGTTCTCGAATGTGTCGTCCGTGTTTTTTTTCTCTTTCGCTTTCAATTGAATGCCCCTTTCGGCTTTACCGCTACCCCAACAAACACCCTAACCGCGGGAAACCTGGGCCCACGCCGGCTCCCATTTTTGGTTGACCATTAGTTCGATGAAATTTCAATTCGATTAAAATAACTCAACAATTTATTTTAATTTTTTAAAATATCTATGATTCGGTTTCCATTTTGAATTTTGGAAATTAATTAAATCCAATTTTTATTAGCATTTTTTAATATTTTTAAAAAATAATCAAATTAATCAATTCAGTTCCGACTCGACTCCGAAGCGGGCTCTTTGATTTTGGCACGTGGGATTTAGGGTCTGATAATTAGTATGTTCCGTATTTGTGACGATGGAATCGGTTTATTCTTATATCGTAAGAATAAATCGATTTCATCGTATCGTAAGTACTAGTTGGGCATCTGGATTGATCGTCGTATGCGCTTCCCAATTTATCTGATGGTCGGTGGAAATTTTCATAAGATCGAACCGATCACTTTCAGAGATTGAGTATACTGATTGAGATTTATCATTTTTTTTTTAATATAGTAAGTACTCGACCAAACTCACCATTTACCCTTTTTGCTGGTAACGAGTGGGCCCCGCGGCGGGGACCGCGAAGTTACTGGAGGCATTGGCTAGGGAAAAAAACAAAACCGGGGAACGGGGACGTGACGATCCGAAATATCCTCGAGGAATAGCAGTGTTTTATTCAAACAAACCGTGGATTGCTCTTCCCGTTTTAAATTCCTCACCCCTTCCTTGCTCGCTTTGGTCTCGCTTGATCTTTCCATCTCTCTACGTCGCCTTCCTCGTCGCTTCGTGCATTGGTAAGCGAGTGGAGAACGCGCGCGAGTGGGAGAGGTACGAGTGCGGGATCTCGGATCTGTCGATGGAAGGGTGAGATCTGGCTGAGGTAACTATTGGGATCTCCGGCGAGGTGTTTTTGGTGTGACCGTGCTGTGGTTTTTTGAGGTCGCTTCTCCTAAAACGACGCGGATCCTGTGAGTGATCGCTCCTGATCTCCAGAGGTTTGCTTTTTTTTTTTTTTGACTCGGTTAATTTAATTTAAATTTTTTTTTTTGCTTTGGACTATTTGCTTATCAGCGATGCAGTTACGAGTTAGTTTTTGAAGAGTTGTTATACTAATTCCTGTGCTAATTTATCGTAGCTTGAGCAATGACGGCGGATTTGAGCGAGTTTAGTGTTGGATCTCGGGTCGAAATCGAGGGGTCGGTTGGTCTGGGTTTAGGGAAGGACGGTGATCGAAAGGTTACAGGGGACGCTAATGCCATTGCTTGTTTGGTTGGTGAGGAGAAGGATAGTGGTTGGACTGGAGGATTGATCGCGATGGGGAATGGTAATTTGGACGAATCATGGCAGCGGGATCTTGATGTGGATGTCAAATTAGATCCGGTTGCTGTAGGAGATCTAGAGCCGATCAAGGTGAAAAGAGAAAATGGGGAATTGATTCCTGAGAAAGCGGGTGATCTCGATGGAAATGCTGATCCCACTGCAGATGCAGCAGTGACTGTGGATGATGATTGCAAACATATTACCACCTATCGTGATGCGGAAGAGGAAGGAGTCGAATCAGATTCAGGAATAGTGGCCAAGGAAGGAATAGGTGAAGCACTCGAGGGAAGTCTAGGTAATGAGGTTCGAGATGAGAAGGTACCAGACATTAAAAGTGGAATCTGTGGAGTGAACGAACAGGCATGCAGTGAAGAGGGCAATATGGAGCTGAACATGGAGAATGGTCAGGATCAGGTAGAGGATGATAGTAGTCGAGAAACTGCTAAGCCAGACTTGCATGTTGAGGTAGAAAAACAAGAAAGTGAAATTCTAGTCAAGGATGCAGACTTTGTAAAAGAAGAATCAACTGCTGAAGTAGGGAAGGAGAGCAATGCTCTGGTTACAGCAATTGACAAACAGGGCAATTTAGAATTATCAGTTTATGATGAAAATCAACAATGTGAGAGTTTAGGTATTGGGACACAACTAGAAAAGGAATCCAAAATATCTTCTGTAGAAGATGATAAACAAGAAAGCAAAAACGAACTTGAGCTCAACAATACCCACCATGAGAAGGAAGAGGTGACAGTTATCATAGCTGATGAAAAGCAAGAAATTTTCACTTTGAATACAGATGATACTAGCCAAGCATATAGGGAGATAAATGTTTTATTGCTGGAGACAGAGGGGTCTGGGTCTGTGCTTAAAGCAACAAAAAAGCATGACCAAGAAAAGCTGGTAATTCCTGAAACTCATGTTTCAAACAATAAAGAGCAAGAAACTTTAGAGTTAGCTACCGAAGTAGAACTGATTGCGGAGCCTCAGGATCAAAGGACGTGTATTAGTAACCAAGACGAATTGATATCAGCTGTTGAAGTTCAAAAAGAACAGAATTTTGAGGGATTGGTTACAGAGAGCCAGCCTTCTGAATATTCTGCTGATCATGAGCATATGGGTCATCCTATTTCAGAAGAATGTTTAGAAGAAAATAGGACACATATAGTTGCCAATAGTATAACCAATTTAGAAACAGTAGATAGTAGTGGATGTTCCAAAGCTCACACCGATGTTCCTGCACCTGAGATTAGTGCCATGGTTGATGAAGCTGTAACAAGTGGTGACACCATTGGTGACATTTTGATTGTTGAACAGTCCGTTGATTTGCATCCGAAAGAAGATTGCTGCAGCTCAGATGTATCTTGTGTTGCTGAGAGCAAGTCACTGGAAATTTCTATTTCTCCCCAGATTCTGTCAGATTCTGGCAATGGATTATCTAGCTGCCAAGATGCATGCCCTTCAGAACAGGAAGCTGTCACGTTGAGTGCAGTAGATGTTCCCAGCCCAACAGGTACAATTAACAAAACAGTTCTAGCATTAGAATTTATAAATTCAGGTGAAATTTTCTTTTCTGATGTTGCTACTACATGTGCAGCAGGTAGACATGATGTAGCTGAAAATGGTAGTTGTATAAATGAAACTAATGAAAATGCAGTTGTAAATGATGTTGATGCCATTGAATCTGAATTTGCTGTTTCAAAGGAGTCTGTAGAATCTAGCACTTCTTTGGATAGTTCAAATGAAGTTGAGAGGTCATTCGATGGTGGAAGCAATAGTGTCCATGGAGAATCTGGAGTTCTAGAAGAGAGTCAGGTGCTAGTCAAAGATCATACCGCATCAAATTTAGCTGTTGAAAAGGTGACGACCAATTTTGGTAAACCACAAGCATGTTACATAGTTAAAATTCCAAGATTTATCGACAACCAACTTTCGGTAAGCATACAAACTGCACAGTCAGAAGTGAATGAGAAAACACAAAGAAGGGATTCTATAAAAGTTTCTATTGAGAGGCAGAAGGTATCAGAGGATCCTGATGATTCATTAGATTACTTTTCTATTTAGATTTTTTATTGTTCTGTTTTATCCTCAGATGACATGTAATGAATTCTGGAAGAAATTTGAAGATGAAAAAGCAGAAGACCGGGCTGCAAGAGCTGTGGTTACTGCTAAACGCCAGCAGATGGAGTCTCTCCAGTTAACGATAAACAAGTTGAAAAATGTACATTCAATTGAGGAACTTGATTCCAAGGTGAGTTTCAGGTGATCTTGGTTGAGGGTGTTTCAACTGTTAGTTTTCTTTTTATTCATCTTCAGTTATTTGTTTTCTTGGTCAGATACAATCAATGGAATTTGAGCTTCAGCATGTAACCATGCCATTGAAAGAAGAAAAGAAGTATATTCATGAGCTTAAACAGTTGAGACAACAGCGTGACCAACTCACTTCAAAAACATATTCAAGTACTGAAATCAATGAGGCAGTTGACCAAAAGGAACAGATTGATGAGCAATTTAATGTATTTTAGTCGAACTGTTGTAATCTTTTTAATGTTTTCCTTTCATCTTTACTAACAAACTAGTTTTTTGCCTGCAGCTTTTGAAGAAGGAACTGGATTCTCTTAGAACTAAGGTGCTGCGAACTGAAGCCAATGCAAATGCTGCAAGGAAGAAATATGATGAGGAACAACAAATTTTGAGAGGTCTTCAACAACAATTCAGGGATGCTGATGCTCTTCGCCAGAAAGCATATGGGCATTGGCGAGAACTCAAAAATAAGTTAACTGAAAGGGTAAGCTGTTCTCTGTTGTTTTATTGTAATTTAATTAATCCTGGATATTTCAAGAGCAGATGCAGAGATATGATCTAACTATTATTGCTTTTCTATATGTTAGTAGATATCTTTTAAATACAGATATTATTTTTTCTTTGCTGCATGTTTTTCTATCCATTGTATATATCTTTATCATGATAATATGGCCAAACAATTTGAGACCTCCATTTTCCAATGCAAAAGTATATCTTGACTCCTACAGCTATTGATATAAGGATGATCCATTCCCCATTAATCCATTATATAATTGGTCTATTTCTTAAAGATACGAGTTTATTGGATGAGTGGCTAACCGATGAACTATTGTGAGATCCCTTTATCTAAGTACATATGTTTTCAGACTTTCAACATAGATTGTTTTTCTCTTGCTGTATATTTTTCAGTCAAATGTTAATTGTGCAATGTCAGATTCCTAATGTTCTCTGGTTATCTATGTAGATGTCCATACTTTTAGTCCGACAATATGATGTTAACATATCCAACAAAGTGATGATAGTCTCTCTATGATGATGGAGAGATGGTATTGACCGAGTAATTTCTTCTCTAGATTTAACTTAAACCCACTGTATAATTTCTTGTTTATTCAATAGAAAGTCTTGTATCTTCTTCGCAAACTTGGTTTGTGCAATGTGAGATTTCTAAAAGTTCTCTGATTATCTAGGTAATTGCCCATACTTTTAATCTCTTCAACAATGTGATGATAGTCTGTCATGATGTAGAGATGGTATTGACTCAGGTTTAATTTTTCTCTAAATTTAACTAAAACTCACTATATAATTTTCTTGTTTATTCAATAGAAAGCCTTGTATCTTTATTCATCACAAAACTTGGTGTCCACACTTAAATTCAAAAATTCATCTCCAAGTTCATAATTTCTTTGCATTGTTAATCTACGCCAGGAAATCATTAATTAGCAATTCTTATGCTAGCTTAATCACAACTATATAAATTCTAAGTGTTGCTTTAAATAATGACTACTTTGGTCTGAACCTTGATTATGTCACTTCTTCGTGCACATCACTTAAATCGTATGAAATTTATCATGCATGCTCAATAAGGCTGACCCAACTGATGCTGAATTTTTTGCACTGTTTCCATTTTGGTTGTTTTACTCACAGGATCTTTTTCTGACCTCCCTTAGTGCACTGTATTTCTACCCATCTTTTATCATTTGTTGCCATAAGCCAAGTTGCTGTTAAGCGAGAAACTGAGCTATTTTATAATGCATTTGTTTCCATTTAATCATGTTCAAATGTCATGCTTAAAATCATTGGGAAGTCATACCTATGGACATTGAATCTCTAAATGACAAGATTTATTCAGTTCATTTGCCCAGTTTATGACCTTTCTTATGGTGAATGCATG
>NW_027432934.1:0-2156 GCF_044706935.1 Curcuma longa
GGTAACTAATGTTTCATCACGAGAGGAGAAGGAAGAGGAGGGGAAAGGTAAATAAAGAGAAAGAAAATTTTGACCCTTGTTTGGGATGGAATAAGTTAAGGAGGGCAAAGGGAGAGAAAGGTAAGTTTCACTCTTGTATGTTCATGAATCGATACAATTTCAAAAATATTTTATTTCAATTTTATCTCTATTTTAAAATATTAATTCTCAATTAACTTTGTCGCTCCTTATACATAACGTGCGTCGTCTTCGATCAATGTCCAACTGCGCGCTTGCACTCCACGACGTCGGCATCAACCCTTGCCACATATTTCTCCGAGGACAAAATTCAAGAGGATAGAGAAAGGTAACCCTAATATTCTTCTTATTCTCCTCATATGACAAGGAAAGGGATTTATCCAAAGAGCATGTATTATCTTTTTTAGATCTTTCATATCCTAGTTTTTACATGCAATACTAACAAAAAATTTTTAAAAAAATATTACATCCATAGGTTTAATAAGTTATACATAATTTTTATCTATTTAGCATTCATTTCTTTTCTTTTCTCCCAAATAAGTTAATATAAACTAGTGTTCCGGCCAATATATCGTGGATGGTTCTAACACTGGTTCAAGGATTGCCGACGTGCACGCTCCTAAGATGAGATTGTGGGAGAGAAGAAGAACCTTGCAAAACACTCAAAAAGAGGTTAGAATGGCGCGGGGGTGGGTCACGACAAGCCACTTCGACGCTCAAGTTAGGGTTCGGCATGAGGAATGAGTTTAATGACTTGGAGAAATTAGGACAGATGTATGCGTACCTATATCCATGAGAATGAGTTACCTTTTTTATAGTACGTAGTTGATATTTGAAATATTAGCAAGCGTCCATTTGAGAAATATTTTGATCTATCCGTTCTTATTTTAGAAAGCTTTCGTCAGTTTATATATTTCGAGAATAAGTTCCTACTTCTTAGGTAAAAACAGTTCTGGATTTTTCAGATTGGGCGAGATGACCAAGTCCCTGGATAAGAATCTTGCCCTACTATTATCCATCAAGCTACTATGGGCTCGACCCACTACTAATGTGCGAAAACAAGACAAAATCGGGACAGGAGGTCGGCATGTGTTGTAGGGAGCATGCCGAGGCGATCGATCCATACTGTAGGAAGCATGCTAAGGAGGTCGGCACATGCTATAGCAAGCATGCCGAGACCAGAGTCGGAGGTTAGAACATGCTATAGGAAGCATGTTGAGACCAGAGTAGGAGGTTGGCACATGCTGTAGGAAGTATGCCAAGACCAACATAGGAGATTGACAGGTCGGCACATACTGTAGGAAGCATGCCGAAACCAGAGTAGGAGGTTGGCACATGCCGTAGGAAGCATGCCAAGACCAGAACAGGAGGTCCGCATATGCAGGAGGAAGCATGCCAAGACCGGAACAGGAGGTCGCCAGGTCGGCACATGCTATTGGAAGCATGCCGAAACCAGAGCAGGAGGTCGGCACATGCCGTAGGAAGCATGCCAAGACTAGAATAGGAGGTCAGCATATGCGGGAGGACGCATGTCAAGACCGGAACAGGAGGTCGGCAGGTCGACACATGCTATAGGAAACATGTCGAAAACAGATAGGAGGTCAACACATGCCGTAGGAAGCATGCTAAGACCAGAACAGGAGGTCGGCATATGCGAGACCAGAGCAGGAATATGCCGAGACCAGAGCAGGAGGTCGGCATATGCTATAAAAGGTGTGCTGAGATCGACACAGGAGGTCGGTTGGTCGGCACACGCTGTAGGAAGCATGCCAAAGAGGTCGGCATATGCAGTAGGAAGCCTGCCAAGACCAGAGCAGTGGATCGAGTTTTTGAATTCTTGAAGGAATCTCAAAAAGAAAAGTTCAACCAATAATTATACTTACCTTGTTTTTATAAACCCCCCTCTCTATATGCTATCCACGTAAGTACTAACTAATCCTACTCGAAAACGTAACTAGGTTAATGAACCTTCTCTCCCTTCTAAATAAGGGAAACATAAATACTTTACTTCTCCTCTCTTTTCATTCATTCCGCTTCCTTCTTTTTCTGTTAATGAACTTTCTTTCGTCCCATCCAAACAGAGTGTAAAGGTCCACGTAGCTGACCTTTGACTTAGTCAATTGAGAATCCCTCCCATG
>NW_027432935.1:0-3148 GCF_044706935.1 Curcuma longa
AAAATCACGGCCAAAACTGAGGCATTCCTGCTTGCATGAACTACGAGACACGTGCTATACTATAAATAGTACATCAGAAAAGATGATAACCACCTATCTAAGTTATGTTACTGTGTAGAAGAACAGACTTCAGCATTGTTAACGTCAGAATGAATGAAATATCAGACTACAACATAAACAATCAGAAAGACTAGATAAATTGAACATCAGATGAGTTCAATAAATTGATACAGCATTGTGCCCTGGCTATGTATGACTTTAAGGTTCTCGCACTTGAATACTACATCAAAATTCCAAATCCTCAAAAAATGCTAGAAAAATACTAAATAAACCATAATATAGACTGCCATGTAATGAGTGAAGGTACAAAACAAGCAATATAGTTAAAATGATCAACAAAAGCCTGTTCTCTTCTGCAAAAAGGTGGATCCGCCACCTTAGCGGCCCCACACGGTCGGCCCCACGACCATCTGTGAGGAGATAAATCGAGAAAGTGCAGTTGGTCACGACGCAGGGTATTGACTGGCTTCGCCAGGATTCGAACCCTTGCCCTCTCTGCAAGTCTACTGCGTCGTAACAAACTCACCTATGTCCCGGGGGCAACAAAAGCCTGTTCTCTAGTCAACCCAAATGGTTGGTGAATAAGATGATTCCAAAAAACTTGATATTTGTGGCAAAAATAAATTTCAAATTATGTTCAATTAGAAATGACAGATGATCCAAATAAAAATAAGCAGTTGCACATGTTAAAAGATGGGGAAAAGGAGCATTCAAATACACTCCATTCACACAAACTTATATGAGAAGGCAAAGACATTTAAATACTAGTTACATAATAACAATACAGCTCAAGAAGCTAATGTTTAAATAATAACAATAATAAACAAGAAAACCATTTTTTGGATCATCTGTAACATACTGAACAATAATTCATTTTTCTGTATCATCTGTAATTTCAGAAGATTACGGAATACAGACACAGAGTAGCATCTTAGACAATTATCAATATTACATATCTAGATATTCTTTGGCTTCATCTTTCACCAACTAATATTTTCAATGCTTAGTTCAAATATTTTGAGAACTGTTCATACCTGATAATGAAAGACACACTGATCCAGGGTCTGTTGCCTTCTTGTTTTTCCTGATGGCTTGTCACGTCTGCTCCAAGAACCAATTTTACTAACCACAGACAGGCATCTAGGCAATAAGGTTGCCAAAGTTCAGAGGCAGAAGTTCACATCCCAAATGCTTGACTGTATAAATCACCTGCGCTCGGCATGTGGAAGTTGTTTACAGGGGTGCTTTTGTAGTAGTCATTGAGCCCAGTTCTGTCATTCCTCGACTCACCCTTGCCCACATCAGCTCCAGTACGCATGCTGTTCCAGGCATCCCAATGCCCACATCAGCTCCAGTACGCATGCTGTTCCAGGCATCCCAATGGTATTTGAGTTTTTCATGGATTCCTTGGTTGTTGGAACGATAACTGTGTAAGTGGAGAGAAGCCTGTATGGCTCTGTGCAAAAAGTCGAGGTGCAGCAAAGCATCTGGAGGCAAGAATGTTCCCCTACATCTGGCATCCCCATGTTTTGATGAGATGAAATCATCCACTGTGACATTAGGTGAAACCTTGGGTCGCTATCAGAAGTGATAAATTGTGCAGTAAATGATGAATTCAATCCCAATGCTGAGTTATTTGGTTCAACAGGTATCCGACTATTGCCACCAGCCAGTATTGCAGGATCTATAAACTCCACATCATCAGAATGATCAACTGAATGTGATTGATAATGATTTTCACCTGAAGTGGAAGCATGCCTATGATTTACACAACATAAAAATCTCCAAAACAAACAAGAAAGCAAGATGTACAAACCTGAGTAGGTAGTGTCATGTGTCTGGTTAAATCTGGTCTGAGACAAAAACCCTGGAGGAGGCGGTCTGCTTGGAGTTGAGAATCCAGGTGGCACAGCAATCTTGGCCAGCAAAACACCTTCCAAAAAACCGGGTTTCAGGATGTAGATTAAAGGCATGAAAGACAAAAGTTGCAAGAAAGGAAATGCATCAAGTGAACTTGAACTTGCATTGAAAAAGAAAGTACTCAACAAATCACTCTCAGAAAGGGCATACAAGAATCAGATAGTAATGAATATAAAAAAGAAAGAAAGACATGCGGCAGAAAGTAAACAAAAACAAACGAAAATGCTAGCAACCTCTCAGAATTAGCAGCAGCCAGTTTCAGGACTCTGTCCTTGTCATAAGGTGTACAGCATGCTGGACATCGAGCTTCTGTGTCATCCTTTTCAGCCATTTCGATTATATGATGCCAACACCAAATACAAATCTATACATAAGAAGAGAAAAATTGAATGTATGATCATATCCATGAAAGGCAGAAGTTATAATTTTGAATAAGCTCGACAATGCTAATACAAAGCATTAAGAAATTAATTGGAGAATTGCAACCCTAGCTGGTATAAAGGTTTCATATCAACAGAACAAAAGTGTTTCTTCTGCCTTCACCAAACTCATACCTCATATCCACACTTACAAGGCTTGAGCTGCTGGTCAGTCAGGTCCATTTCCTCCGCGCACAAAGGGCAAGTTCTTTCTCCGTCGTCACTCACGGTCCTACACGACAACGATTTCAAACCGTGAATTATGAAACAATATCAATGGCTTGCTGGTTTCTTTCAAAATCCAAGCAATAGATAGACGGGCAAAACCAAATTGTTACCGGAAAAAGTAGCCGAAGGAGCAAAGGTATTGTCTCCGATTAACTCAAGCATGAATATCAACAACACATTCCCCTATCATCGAAAACCAAATAAGCATCCTTATGTCCAAATAAGTAACGAATAATCAGATCATACCACAATGCAGAAATATGCATCACTTCAACAACTTTCGCCCAATCGCCCAAAAGAACCTGGAAGAAACCGAACGCCCTAGAGATCTATTCAACACGACCAAATTTTCCCCCAGCCGGATCATTGCAGAAAGGATAAAAATTTAAATCATATAGGATCCTAATCGGAAAATAAAATCAAGAAAACAAACACAGATCTGCAATATAATTTAATTTATAAAACGGCAGTTCGTACTTTTTCAGAATCTAGGATTAAATTTTGGATTATATAAGAAGTTT
>NW_027432936.1:0-2354 GCF_044706935.1 Curcuma longa
TGATAACTGGCTATTTGACCGGGTTAATTAGGATCATATTGGACTAATTTTGGTTATATTTCATATCATGAATTGGGCTTCTATCTTATTTTTCTATCTTGGATTAATTTTAGTCTTTATTCTATTTTCTTATTATTTGGAGGCATTTATCGATATTAATTTGTGATAATTAATTTGGCAGGAAATTAGGATGAAGATAACGATATTTGGAGGTTCAATTTGAAGGAAAGTTAAATCTTGGTTCAAGTCCGACTCAAATCAGATTTAAAGTGGTTCAATCAAATGGAGAATAAGTTTTAAATTGGGCTAACAATTAATGCTTGCCCAAATCAAGCCCATTACTGTGCAAGCCCAAAGATCCGGCCCACTTCAATTTCAGCCCAAATCCCAATTGATTCCGACCCAATTTCAATTTCCGATCCAAATCCAATTAAAACCAGCCATCAGCCCAATCAACTATCAAACCCGATTCAATCCTTTAATTACGGCCCGGTTCAATTTCAATTTGGCGGTTCAGCAGGCCGGTTCAAGCGGTGGTTTACGCGTGATTTAAAAGCCAAGTTAGGGTTCACAGAGAAGGGAGCTCGGTCGCGATTGGGAAGCTACAGTGTTTCCCAATCACGACATCGCCACTGTTCATCTCCTTCCCCGTTTCCCCGTCTCCCCGTCGTCGCGATTTCGAGCTCCGTCGCGCGTGACATCGCCACCATTTACCTCTCCGATCAGCCACAGACCGGCGGCCAGCGACCACGAAGACCGATGAGCATCGACGCCACCGCAGGGGAGACGCCGTGGGTGATTTGCTCCGGCGCTGCTCCTCTTTACCCCTCCGGATCTTCAGCCGCTGTGGGTGGTTTGCTCCAGTTGTTGAAGACCGGCAGTACTTCACGGGAGCGGTCGTGAGCGATTTGCTTCGGCAACCTCGTTGATCCTTCGTATCCACCGGAGTAAGGCACGGGACGCCGTCCGAACTTCGACCATCTCTCCACCGAAGACGCGAGGTAAGGTATTGCTTGGTTTTTCTAACTTGTCTGTGGTTTGCAAGGCTGAGCAGTGTCCGACGCTTACATTCTTCCCCGACTGGAGCTTGTCGGATTTGGCCATTTCCGGCAGCGCTTTCCGTTCCTGTTAATGTTCTTCAACTAGTGGTTGCAATACTCTATTCTGTGCTGATTGGAGCTATCCATCCATCCACCTTCACCATTCCACACATTCCCCTGTTCTCAGTTCCGAACCGCAAGGGAAGGATCTAACCCTAACCTTTAACCCTAGTTTTCATTTGTTTCATTGTTCTACTGTTAGCTAGATAATTGAAGTATCAAAACCCCCATTCAAGTGCTTGATTCTGTGTTTTGTGTGCTAGATGAATGTATGAACTTGAATTTGTTGATCGGTTTAAACTGTTGATGCTTTGAATGCTGAATTTTGGATCCAATAAAATGATTCAGTTTGATTGTGACAACTAGATGAGATTGTTTCACTTGTATGTTGTAAAAGAAAATGTGAATGTGATTTAGAATTAGAATGCATGGGTGTGGTGATTCATAGGCCTATTAATGTGAATTCTTTGAGTTGATGTTTGAATTGAAAAAGTTGAGCATGCTTGTTAGCTGATTGAGGATGATTGAATATCTTGTTGTTGTGTTATGGTCAAGCTTAGAAGATGTATATTGAAATGTAGTTGTGGAAGTCATGTTGTTGATGTTGTAAAGATATTTGTATGGATTGATTTGTTGCATGAATTGAATAATTGTTTTAAAGTCCTCAGTTATGATTTGTTGATATCTTTGTTGATTATTGCTAGAAATGGATGTGTTTAGATAAGTTCATGAACTTGCTATTTTCACTATTGATTGTGAGGTGTGCTCAATGTATAAATATAGGATTTGCCATGAGATGTGAATTATGAGTATGTTCACGTTTGCTACACTAAAATTGTTGATACCATGGTTGGGTTTGTGAACCGGTTCAAGCTAACTTAGATTTCGTTGAATAATTGTAAGTTGTGTAAATTGTTGTACTTTAATGTAATTATGTAAAGTATATTGTAATTGTAACATAGTTGTTGTTTGTATAAATTGTAAATGATGTATAGTTAATATGATTTTGTTGATTGTAGTATTTAATTGTGAATAATTGACATTGTAGATAGGAATGAATAAAACATAATAAAACCCCATAACAGTTCTAAAATAATATCCATCATTGAGTCCGAGAGAGACGACCCGGACCTCCCTATACCAATTAAGGCGATAATAAGAGGTTTGGTAAATAAATAATTAATTAATTTTGATGGGTGTAAGTGACAAACAAATAAGGGAAGAAATATATAAATAAAATAATTCCCATACAAA
>NW_027432937.1:0-11870 GCF_044706935.1 Curcuma longa
AACAAATAAGGGAAGAAATATATAAATAAAATAATTCCCATACAAAACAAACTGCATCAACCATCCAGAGGCACCTGGACTTTTCGGGCACTTGGAGTAACATCTGAGCGCCCAGATCTAGTCAACTCAGGTTTGACTTGAGTTGAACCCAAGCTTGGTTCGATTGTTTCTGTTTGCTCCTCTTATATTTTTTCAGTCTTGCTTCCAACTCCTAGTTCCTATAAGATAAACATATAAATACACAAGCAACTTAAGTCTACCTGTAGTCTATCTGACCTACTATGCTTACCTAGACCTTATCCTGTAAGTCTAACTTACCTGTGCTTAACTTTCAGTTAGGACTAGTCACTTCCATAAGTAGACTTCCCATCTACCAAACATCCAATCACCCTTGACCTGTTTGGACTTTCCTTTGCCTAACTTCAAATTAGGACTAGTCACTTCAATAGGTAGACTTTTCACCTACCAAACATCCAATTACCTTTGACTTGCTTGAACTTTTTCTTTCCTAACCTCTAATTAGGACTTCCTACCTAGCTTCACTCACTAAGACTTTTTTTAGCCTTCAACTAGAACTTTTCCTGCCTACCCTCCAACTAGGACTTTTCTTGCCTAATCTCGAACTAGGACTTTCACTACCTAGCCAACCTGACTAGGACTTCTCGCTAGTATTCTAGTTAAATTGACCTGACTAGACTTTACTAACATCCAAATATTAGATTTTGTTTAGATCAACCCTTGGTCAAACTGACCAGACCTAGGTATATTGTCAAACATCGAAATCTTAGGGACAGACTAGTACTCTTTGCACCAATATTTTTGAGCAATTTGAATCTACAGGACAAAGAACTACTATTTGGGCTAGGTATGATGTAATCAGTCTAGTGGAGACTAATATATAGACCATAACCTAAACCAAGTGGGTATAAGATGGGTGAAAGGAACAGAGACACTAATAACTATAGCTATTGAAGGATTCAAAATATGTGAAATTAATCTTAATTTTTTGATCAATTGGGAGTCATGTTGTACTATTAGGTGTCACTCATGATCTATTATTCATAATTAATGATTAATTCTGAATGACCAACGTAAACGAGAACCTATTGGGTCACACATATTACGAATATATCTTAAAGACTTAAAAATAAATTAGAGAATAAAATTCTTAAGAAAGAGAGATTAAGTCTGGTTGGATCAGGCAAAGGGTAAATATGGAAAGTATTTATCGCACTGAAAGAGCTTATGGGTCACACCTCATGCAGGAAAGTTGGGTCTACTCATGCGATATAGGCTTGGATTTTTGTTCACACCTCTTGTAGGTGAGTCGGGTTTGCATATGTGATATGGGCTTGGGCTTGTCCATCAAACCTTAACGAAGAGGTTTAAGAAGCCTCTCCATGGAACAATATAAATAAGGTGGGGTTTTGTTTTGATTAAGACTCCTCTTTGGTTTTGGCTTGCCCTAACCTCTCTTAGGTTTTGGCCGCCCAACCTCCTATTGCCACCTTCCTCTTTTCTTCTTTCTCACTTGGATCACCCACAAAAAGAAGAACTCTTAGTACTGTCAATTTACCTCTTTGGAGCCGCTGACCTCTCTCTTCTCTCATGTCATCTCCTTAATTTGGCTAGTACCAAGTGGAGAGACCACTTGTGGCTTGCGAAGTCGTCTTGAAGATATTTCAGCGTGGATACTAATAAAGGTAAGTCTTATGAGGCTTGCTAGGTGATTTCTTTTCATCTAACATCGCTGAAAATGTATGATTTTTAAATAACTCTTTTTTATCTACATTTATGTATGTCTTGTACATGTATGATCTTATTTTTTGAGATGCGCAAAATTTTTAAGAAAACTTATTTCACTTTCACTGTGTGTTTTTCGAAAATATACGTCCATATCCCATGAAAAATCCCAACATATTACCCATTCTTCCACCTTTCCTTTCTCCTATCTTGTAGTTTTGTAAGTTTTACTAGTGGAAAGGGGCACTCACAACAAATCCAATCCTTTTTTGGTAAGAATGTTGAGATTGATGTAATCGTGATTGAATAGCTAAAGGGGGAGGGTGAATAGAGTTTAATCTAAAGAATATTTTTCTCTTACAAAACCAAAGATAAGGCAAATGAATATATAAACATAATACAAATGCTAACAATGGGATTTACATGATTCAAAACTCTTGATTCCTAATTCACATCCTATAAACTCTTAAGGTAAGTCATCCCTTGAAAACCCACCATACTTCTTCCCTTTGGAATCTTCTTAAGCTGGAGGAGTCTTGTACAAAAACTGTTTACAAGAAATAGACCTTAAGCTCTAAACATGAAATACTATTAAAAAAAAATAAAGAGAATACAATATAGAGCTATGAAATGGCCTGAGAAAATGTCTTGTTCTAGTTGTCTCGAACTCCCTTTGTCTCTCCATTTATAGACATCCAAAAAACTATGGATAAGGGCCAATAGTTGTTCCGTATTAATGTCAATCGGTTCATTTAATTCATCAACTGACTCAACTAAAATCATGATATGTTATATATTAGATATTGTCTCTAGTTGATTGTGTATCCATCTAGTCAACTTAAATCCACTTCAATCGACTTAAAACCACATTAGCCTATTCTTTTAAATAAGATCTTCTACAAATAATCTTCTTTTTCAAATTCAAATAGTAACATAGTTAACTACCTATTCAACTAAAGCCACATTAGTTGATTACTCGATCGACTAAGCTTAAATAGAGTCCGAACAAAAATATTTTCTTTGCAACTAATTTAATATTAGTTGACTCGGTCTATCAAGCGATTGAAATCAATTTCACTTCTTTGAAGCATTGACTATAATCTCATAATACATTATTTCTTGGTCGAGTCCTATGCCTAAGCAAGAATCTCCTTAACCCCAAACTATAGGTCATTCAAGTCTCATAACTCACTTAAGAGCTTATAATTGTAGTTTGACTTTACTACCAAAGATATCTCTCGTTAAATTTTAAAACCCTTAAATACATCGAACTCTTAGCTCATTCCGCAATTCACTCTTTTCCTATATAGTGTCTTCTTTTGACAATCATCAACATTGTCACCTCAATACTTCTCGCGTTGTAGTGCTTTGGATGTCTCATTTCATCTTTCTCTCATCTCCAACAAATTTCATGTGCATTTGTCAAGTCCTTGCACAAGTTAACACATGCATAAAAAATATAAACAAACTTAACTTAAATTCTTTATCAAATATATCAAAATAATACGAACAAATACAACCACTTCTCTCACCTTACAATTTCATTTTCTCTTCTATTTCTGCAGTTTAGTTGATTTGTTGGATGAATCGATTTCAGCCATGTAGAATAATTTTCCAACAGAATAACTTCCACGATGATGAATAGGCATCAATGTGACTCCTATGCCACTACACCCTCTAAACAATACCATATCTCATATTTAAATATATTTTTAAAATCTTCGTGTGAAAATGTAGAACATAAAAGTTTTATTCTCTCCATTTGTACTCTCAAAACCGAATAAGGCCAACAACAAATTGTTAAACTAAATTATATAGAATCAATCGCATAAATATTATTGCCATCGAACAATTGTCTTTTATTGCAAATTATAACACCAATTCATTAATAAAAACAGGAGATTCAAGCTTGATGGTGAGTCAAAATTAGCTTCCGTATATATATTTTCTCATACTGGTATGTTTTTTACACATCTTATGGAGTAGTACAAGTAGTTGGATTAGAGAAACCATGCGTGTTGTAGCATGAAGCATGCCTGAGCAATACACTAGCACCCAAATTGTTGCGAGCAGAAATGAGGCTCGAGAGAGATCTAATCAAATGGATCGATGCGAGGATCATGCTCGCTGGCCATGGCCATTCCTGTGCATAGGCATGTCGGGCACATAACCTGCAAACACACAACAGACTGAGCCCATGCTGTTTGGATTCAATCAACAAAGTTAAACTTAGTGGTTCCGATCATGACCTTAGCTATAATATTTGATTAGGTAATGATTATACTAAAACCACAAGTTATACATACATATATATGTAGGAAGTCTTGGCCAATTATTTAAAGATTTCTAGGCAGTGGCAAATACTATTCAATGACTAGATTCAATTACCGTATCAGTAGAATTATGCCGCAAAATCATCTAGATTACATATTAGCAGTATCTTCAGTGAATTATAACAGTATATACTAGAAATATGAATTATTATGGCATGCCTGATATGTTTTTTTATCCTACGATATATCAATACATCCAAGTACTCAATAAGCATATGATTGAAATCATTATGTTTAAGAAACATGAATGAGATAAACAGGCAGATTAGAGGAAAAAATCTGATCCAAAAAAGAAAAATATTCAAGCTAGCAAATTTGCAAATTAGAACATACGAAGGGCACCAATATAAACAAACTGCTGTTTGTATCACGATATCTCTCTCACCTTCCCTGAACCTGAACAATTTGAACACCTCTCTGTACGAGGCGGTGACAAAGGCTGATTACTGGAATTAACTGTTGCAACCGGCTCAGGTAAAACAAGAGCACCAGTGCTTGAACAGCGTGCACAAGCAAGATATCCTGCACACGATTTGAGCAAAAGTTATAGGAAAACAAAAACAGTTCAGGGAAAATCAAAATAGCAGATATGGTGTTGATCAAGATAAAAGTTTTATGTAAATCACACTTGGGTTAGTTCATCCAAAAGGATTTCCTGAGTTCCTTAAATAATTTACTTTTCTCCACCTATGAAAAAATTAATGAAAAGGTTTATATTTCTTTTTCCAAAAAATCATTGTCTGGTTGTCACACTCAAAATATCTTTACATCAGCAAATGAGACAACTTTTAAGACCCGTGGCCTTCCTATCTTATAAGTAGGGTGATATAAATAACCTTAATTCTTTGGAGCATCACAAGCCTTTAGGTCAAACTTTTCATTTCAAGAGTTGATGAAATGAGAAAGTATGAGTTATGCCTACAAAAATTTACTTACAAAACTTCCAAATTCAGCTGTCTATATTCTCATTGAAAATCACTAAGGTTTAAAGTTTTGTTCCAAGTCAGAGTTTGGTGCATAAACAAATTGAAAAGCCAATACACGGTGAAAGTGGCACAAAGGATGAGGAAGGTGCTGCAATGCAAAATCAAGAACAAACCCATGCCAAATATTGATAGATGAAAAATAAGAAGAATATGATGAGGCAGTGACACCTTGTTGAACATAGGTGCAGTCAGCAAAAACACTCACATTTGCCTTGCGAGTCAACTTATTGCAGATCACAGCGAGCCAGAAGAAGCCTCTACATCTAGTAATCATATTTTAAGGTTATTTGGTGAGCTTTTGTGTGGGATTTTGTTGGAATTCAAGATGATCACCAGATACTCCATAATGGGAAATTTTCTAAGACTAGGAGATGCCATGGTGCCTCTGAAGGTTGTAGGATATGATATTGCTTTATACACATGAGGATTTTCTTCTCAAAGAGAGCTTTGGATGTCTAGAGAAACTTGAGTCTTAAGGTGAGGTTTCCGCTGTCTTCTATATTGGTTTAGATGAGAGAGAAGTTTGGATAGGATTGAGAGGAGCACACAATGTTCATAACAAAATTGCCTTGATATATTGTCCTTTTTACACTCATATTATATAGACTTTTTTTCTCCATGGAGTAGATTTATGTTAAACCACGTCAAATCACTTTTATTATTTTTGGTTTTGTGTTGTTAATTAACCATGGGAGACGAAGATTCCACAACATGGCTGTGGTGGAGGTGATTTCGCTTCTAGAAGCATCAGTTATTGATCTATAAGTGTATGTCTGAGGCAGTAAGATTTAGACAGTAGCAAGTGATGCTAGAGTGATCTCCAACCCCATCAAGTGTTATCAGAGGCATTTGTGATTACAACGCCCCCTTGTTATTTGTTGCAACCACCAATAGTAAGTAATGTTTTGCTATTGTGCCTTTACATCTTAAAAACATACTTATCATCTCAATAATATAAACAATAGATTACATGTTCAGCATAAATGAAAATTTAACAAGATTTCATGAGCACTATCAAGGATCTTGAAGATTACCAGTTCCTAGACAATATTTGCACCTCTTATGCTCCTGTTGTTTGACATTGTTGATCTCAACCACCATTAAAGCTGAGATAACTCCAACTGCTCCTCCTGAGAAGGATGCTACTATTGGATCGACCTGGCTGCAAAGGAAAACTCCAGGATGGTGGGACATGAATAAATGACATAACAAAATGCTAAATACTACAGAAAAAAAATATTTAATCTACAGTCCTCGCTCTTATAGCAAAGTCAGCAAACAAGAAAAATTAATGATTATTACAGGAGAAGGTGAAATTTCCAATATTTGGTGTCTGATGTCTGAACATACAAGAGCAGGTTCAACTGAACTTGAACTCAATTGTTTGGGATGGAATAAATGATCTTACACATCATTGAACTTGATATAAGGGGAAAGCACCTTGAGTACCAAAAAGACACACTACTTTTATACAAAAAAAAATCATTTATTTCAAATTTCAGATTTCCATAATAAGATCAAATTTGAACATTTATCATATGATCTAAGAGCAGGAAACACAATAAGTAGATCATCTTTGAGACATGTTGATAACCAATAGGGAAAGTTGACATATTTCATAACTACACTACAACAGGGTGGCGTTATAGCAAAGCTTAACTGCTCGATCTTACTTGCCAGTAGTTTAGATCAGATACAAGGATGTTATGCTACTACTTTCTTGCTGGAGGTTTCTTGTTTTTCTCTAAATAAATTCTAAGGAAAAGCATACAAGGAGTATGACTGTAATTTCAAGAATCAAACTGTTAAAGACCTACCTGTAAATATATAGGGTTACAGTTGTAAATATACAAATATTATGTGAGATGGCAATAAGGTAATATATAATGATATAGGAGATAATGTGGGTAATATTAACCACCAATTATATACGCATCAAATGATCTCCACATGTATGGCCCGCATAAGACAATAGAGTGAACATAAGGTGAGGCAAATTAGCATGATAAAGGTGGCGCCAACCAACAACAGCCATGTTATCGAACATCATCGGAAGGCATTCACCACAATGGCATATATACAAGCAGTGATATAGTTACAAGAGTAATTTTTTTAAACAGTCCTTACAGAGCCTATGGAGAATTCCTTGCAAAGCCCTTGTAGCCTTAGCAACTTCTATAAAAGAGCTAAACAAAAGGAGTCACACACTTTCAGTCCCCCTCTGTGCTAAAGCCAAGAGAGGGACTAGACCTGTAATCAAGTCAACAGGCCAGTTACCCATTGACCCAGTTACATGGGTCGGTTACAGTTCAGGCCTAGTTTTAACCGTGAACCTAGTTTTAATCGTGAACCAACAGTTCGAATCACCGTTTCAAGCAAAAATTATTATTATTTTTTACCATCGGAACCATCGGCGGTTCTGACTGTAAAATCGACAATTCAAACCGTTGAAACTAAGGGTGCAAACGAATTGAGCCGGCTCGCAAGTTTTTCAAGCTGACTCGAAAAATATTTGATTCGTATTCGAAATTATCAAATTCAAGTTGAACTTAAATATGTTCAATAATTTTTCGAGTTGAATTCAAATCTATAATATTTTGTTCGACTATTCTAGAGTCGCTCACAAGTTTTTGTTTAATTTTATTATATATTTATTATTTTCTATTATATTATCTAGTAAATATATTTTAAAATATAACCATTAATTAGGTTAATGGGTTAATACGTTATATTTTAAGATATAACCCATTAATCCCTTTCACTAACCTTAATCTTTTCACAAACCCTAACAGAGTGCTATCTTTGGATGATGGTTGAAATTCTATCGAGGTGATCAACCAGACAAAAGGAAGGTTGAAGGCGATGACAGAAACACATCAATTGAGAGCAGAGTCGTGTCGGGGTCATGCAATTGTGCTTCCAATGGTCGGGATCTAAAGAGTGGAGATCGCACGCAAGCTTCTCTCCATTTTCACGTCCTTTTGCTTAGAAGCCTCTGCTTTACATTGCAATCTCATGTGCCACAACTCTCTCCTTTCACTCATCAATTCTTAGTTCGCTATTGTATCACTAATTATCAAAGAGGAAATCTAAGATTGACATATATAATTGTAAGTCTCTCCTTTTACTTCTCAATCTCAATTTTTTTTTTTAGTACATTATTGAAATATTGAATCATTGATTATTTCAACACCATTCTTGATTTCTTTTTTTTTTTGAATTTTTTTTTTGCTTTAATCTTTCTATTCATTTTATTTCTTGAAGAAATAAAAGTTGTTGAATATTGATTTTGAGTGGAATAGTTGTTGAATTTGATAACTTTTGTGGAGGTACGATTTTACACATTGAAGTACAGTAATGTTTCCATGAAATTTAATTGAGTAACTTATCTCCTTGTTCTTGAAGATATGTTGATTCCAAAGGATGTCATGAAATGTATTTGAATAATTTATTGTATTACTAGTATTTTTCAACTATAATTTCTCTTTTGACTTTCAAAGAATATAGCTGATTTTGCTCTAGCAACAAATTCAATTATTCAAGCTTCGTTAGATTCAAATGAGATCCCAGAACAAACAATAGATAAAGGGGATAGTCTCAATAACAATTTAATTAGGGATGATAATTCATTTTATAAGCCAAAGAAACAAAAGAGATCTCAAGTATGATCAGAAATGATTGAGGTTGAGGATCCAAAAGGTGACAACAAGTACGAGTGCAAACATTGTCATCTATTCCTCGCAAAAATGAAGTCAGGTACTATAACACACTTAAAACCACACTTAAATCATTGTACTAAACACTTGGAGTCCAAAAAGAAACTTGAAGATAAATTCAAAGAAGAACAGTTATTGTTAGGCTTTGAAAGTGTAAATACAACTATGTCACCTTCGTTACTTGATAGAAAATTTTATATAGAATGCACGAAAGAAGCAGCTGCCACATAGATTATTAGAAAAAGGAGGTTTAATATGTTTTGTAGATGTGGAATGCCTGAGTGGACTAGTATATCACGAACAACATTAAAAAAGAGTTGTTTTGCATTATATGAAACTAAGAAGAAAAAATTACATGGTTTGTTAAAAAATGTAACAAAGATTAACCTCACAATAGATTTATGAGAGTCAAAGAATCAAAAAATAGAGTTATATAATTATCACTAGTCACTGAATTGACTCTTCTTGGAAATTGAATAAATGTGTTCTCAATTTTCTTCATATTCCTCCTCGTGGTGATCCTCAAATTTCAAATACCCTTCTAAAGTGTGCAAGGGCATGGGAAATTAAAAATAAGGTGTATACTGTTTATGTTGATAATGCAGTGCTAATGATGTTGAAATTAAATATATAAAGGAAGATTTCTTGAAAATAAATAAAAATCTAGTTTGCAAAGGAAAATTATTCCATGTCGGCATTGTGCACATATGAAATTAAGGATATTGTTAATGTAATTCATCAGAGTGTGGATTTCATTAAAAGAATGAATGCTAGAATCATTCAATTTGTTGAAATTGTAAAGCAATTGAAGTTACATGAAAGAAGATTAGTTGATGATTATAAGACAAGATGGAATTTAACTTATGAAATGTTGAGAACAACAATTGATTTCAAAGAAGTTTTTCTAAGATTTAAAGATCGGGAACCTAGCTATATTCATTGTCCAATAGAAGATGATTAGGAGAAATTGCATAAAGTATTTTCAATCTTGAAAATATTTTCTGAAGCGATCAAAATTATTTCTGAAAGTGAGTATTCTACTGCCAACTTTTTTTTCTAAATGAAGTCTATCGAATGAAAGTAATCTTGGATGAGAAATCTTATGATGAAGAAGAGTTTATTATAAAAATGGTTCAAAAAATGAAAGAAAAGTTTGATAAATATTGGGGTGAGTGCAATTTATTAATGGATGTTGATTTAGTTTTGAATCCCAAATGCAAAATGTGAGTACTTGAATTCACTTTTCCTAAACTTTATAACTCATTTGAATCAAAAAGTAATATTAAAGAGGTTCAAAGGTTTTTGTATGCAATTTATAAAGAATATTCAGATGCAGCTATTGAAAAGCTTTAAGGATCAAGAACTAATTCTGAATCTCAAGATAGCAATAGCTCAACTCAAAGTAATAGAGAGCATACTACTTTTTCTTCTGGACAATTTGAATTCTCTTCTTATTTAAAAGAAATTGAAATGGTACAACCCGAAAAAATTGAGCTAGATGTGTATCTAGTGGAAGGGTGTCATGGTCATAATCCAAATGATGCTTTTGATGCTCTTGGTTGGTGCAAGCTCGATACATACAAATTTTCGGTGTTGTCAACTACTAGAGATATATTAGCAATACTCATTACCACAGTAGCTTCAGAGGCAAGCTTTAGTGTTGTGTTATTGACAAGTATCGTGCTTCTTCAGCTTCTATAACAGTAGAAATGTTGTAGGGTAAAGATTGGTGTCAAAAACGACATGGAATGACTAAAAAGACTAAGGTACGATATTAAAATGTTTTGCTTATATTTTTTTTATTTTAGTTGTTATTGCATTGTTTTGCTTAACCTCTTCCACTCAAAAAGTAGTATTTAAAAAATAAATGATACATTTTATCCTTATTATTGTTGGTTGAAAAACAACATTTGACAATTGATTTGCCTATAGATTAAATTGATCATTGGAAGTTAAATCTTAAAAAGCAATTGTTCCATTGAGGTATAAATTTAATTTAATTTTTAGTATTTTATATTTGAGTTGACTAACATGTTTGAATCTATAGCAGATTAGAGTCATCAATAGAAGCTAGCATATTAGAGACATAAATAGAATCATTGTATGTTTACATCACATTTTTTGTTGAAAATTTAAATTGACATTTTTTATTTTATGGGAAATTTCTATATTATTATGACAAGTCTTTTGATTTTTGCACAAATTGAAAAGATGGAAGTATGGAAACTTTTTTATTTTCTAGAATTTTTGTATGTTTTGGTGTGGAAATGCAATGGCAGCTGGACTTGGGAAATAATAAGAGATAAGACTTCTAGCAGTTAGTTTTTGACCATCAATCAGATTTTGGCTCGATTTTGTATCAGTTGCATATTTCAACCACATAAGCTAGCGAACTTTTATTGTCTACTTTGATTTGTTTTGGTATCACTCTTTATGTTTTCTAAATTATTAGACCTCTTATGAATTGCAAATTATTGAACTTTTACTTTATCTACTTTTATTCTATCCAAGTTTTATTCTATCTCTAAAGTGTTATAAAAAATTTATTTTATTTTAAAATTATTGATGAACTTTTTATTCTACTTTGATGATGTTTTGGATCACTGCCAACTTTTATTCTATTATACACAATTTTAGTTTGAATATAAGCAAATAAAAGTTTCAATAATTCGAATCAAGCTCGAATTTGAGCCATTTCGAGCTAAAGTTCGATTCTGCTTGAATCAAAGTTCGATAAATTTGAACTGAACTCGAGCTCAAATTTCATTTTGAACCGAGCTTATACTAAAATTATTTATATTTTCGAACTTCAAATCGAATTCAAATATCACATATACTTTTCAATCTCGAATTCAAATATTAATATTTTCATATTAATCGATTTGATTCATTTCGTTTGCACCCCTAGTTGGAACTTTTTCCTTTTTTTCAAAAAGTTGAGATTATTTGATCATTTTTTTATCAAAGGCTATGGTTAAGTGATCGTTATTCCCAAAATTCGATAAATAGGCTACTCATTTCATTGTTTTGACATAACTTCTCTTGTCTTGTCCATAAATTTTGAAATCTCGATTGTTTTCAACTTCAATTCA
>NW_027432938.1:0-5024 GCF_044706935.1 Curcuma longa
AGTCCTAAGAGTTAAATTCTCAAATTATTCAACGCTAGTTCCAACACTTTCCTTTTTTGGACTTTAAATAAAACTTACAATTTCGGATTACCAGGCCTAAGAGTTAAAGTCAGTCGAGTTAGTATCCTAAATTATGTGCAATAAAAGATAGCATGCGTAATTAATTAAATCTAGAAATACAATCAAGTATATAAAAGAAATGATTTTGTAAACAATTTACATATATTAATTAATCTCATTTATTTTACGAATTCAGGAGGTTTTACTCTAAATTCGGGAGATTGTAGGTACTCTCCAAATAGGTTGATATTCACTTATAGATAAAAACAACCTTGGAGAAAGTCTAATAAATCATTCTTAGCTACAATGGTAGGTATCATATACCGATTATGTATCCCGTATACATAACTATCACATTATGCTATCAACTAATTGAATATTCACATAAACATCAGGTCATTAACGCATTAACACATATACATCATATGTATAACAGTCAATTTCACTTCTATCCACATTAACCTTGGAGAGAATCCAACAAATCAACACTTCAAGTTAAAATCAGCTCGTTAATCATGAGATTATATCTCGATGGTTCGAGCATGTTTAATTTCAGGCCGGACTTGAAGAGAGTCCAACAACCCAAACAAAAATTTAAACTCTGATTCTAACCATATTAGCGGGAGGTGTTAGCTTTAATTATTTGTAAGGGATTTTCAGATCTATCCTCTTTTCATGCAAATAACGAAATTATCTACATGACATTACAATAAATGGCATGACATAATTAATGCAACTAATTATGACAAATGACATGGTATGACATAATTAATACAACTAATTATGACTACTTACAGCCATAATTATTGTAAATCTTATTTAATAAAATATGGTTAAGAATCTGATTTCATAAATTAAAATTTTTTAATTAGATTAGGAAATAAATTTTGATATCTAATCATATACTTTATTTTAGAAAATATAATCTTTAATTTAAGAAAATCTAATTAATTAAGAAACAAATTTTCTAATTTGAATTTTTTAACAAATTAAGAAATTATATAATTAGAAATTCAAAAATAAATCTTAATATTTTCTTTTAGGAATTAAAAAATTTTAAATTAAGAAAATCTAATTAATTAAGAAATAAATTTCCTAATACAAAATTGCCTAATAAATTAGAAAATTTCTATAATTAGAAATTCTAAATTAAATTATAAAATTTCCTATTTTAGGAAATAAAATTTTAATTAATATCTAATTAATTAAGATCCAAAATTTCCTAACAAATTAGGAAATTTCTATAATTAGAAATTCAAAATTAAAATCTAAAATTTTTCTAAATTAAATTTATGACTAACTACTACAAGTAAAATCATTTTACGCGTTTGCCTTGCACAACCTGGCTCTGATACCACTATTGGGATCATCTCGGTGCAATGGGTATGTTTACACGTTTCGCAAACGTGCATAGCGGAAATAAAGACAATAATTAACAACTAATTATTAAACAACACAAGCATGGTAAAACAGGAAATAACATGTCCAAGGCATAGCAAAAAATTAAAATTTTAGAATAATAAATTATTCTAAACGCGTACCTCGTGGATGATGACGACGTTGAGCGGTGTTGACATCAATCGAGTGGTCCTTGTCGAAGTTCCGCCTCTACTGGTGATCCACGCCAAGCTCTTGTCTGGACGGCTTCGAAGCCATGAGTCGCGTCATCATCTTCAGTACTAGCCGATGATCGATGACAATCGAATCGAGAGAAGCTTTATTTCGGAAACCACGCAACAGCGACTATCGCGATCGTTCCAGGGCTTTCTTACTATCATCGAGAATCGTATTTCTGGTGTAGTTTTTGGTAGTCAATCTTTGACCGCTGATAACGGACAAATAGTCAAAACTATTCCAATGATGATGGAATAATTATCTAGATGCTTCACAAGCTTCCGGTTGATAGCCCTGATATTGACACATGGCTTCTCTAATGACTAGAAATGATTTCCAATCACAGAAAAACACTCCGGTGGTCAATAATAACAATCAACACATCTCTCTACAACAATTTGACAGTAAACCTTAACAACAATACCATAGTGTTCTCCCTCTTCTCCCACGCAGCCAAAACAGGGTCTCCTATTGGCGTCCAATGCCGACTAATGCTTTCTCTCCCAATTGGCGACTGAGAACTTGCAACAGGGTCTCCTGCTCGTCCAATGCCGAGCTCGAGTAAACAAGCACGCCGGAGAAGATCGGGAGTGAAAGGGTGCACCAGTAGTTCTCCTTCACGCTCTCCCTCATGCCCAGCAAAGAGAACTGGGGAGAAAAGAAGAAACTCGATCCTTAGTAGGGAAAATCATGATCGAGCAGGGACGCGCAATTGCCGACACTCAGAGGCGCGACCAGACGGAGGTAGGATCGCGGTTGGCGGGGAGGCTCAGATCGCGATCAGACGGAAGCGGGATCGTAACCGGCGGGGAGGCTCAATCGCGACCGGACGGGAGGCTCGATCGCAACCTGACGGAGGCAGGATCGCAGCCGACGGGGAGGCCTAGATCGCGGCCGAACAAGAGGCTCGAACGCGGCCGTACGGGAGGCTCGATTGCGACCTTTTGAGAAGCTACAATCAACTGATGGGGAGGAAGTTTGACAGCCACGCGTGGAGAAGGATGAATAGAAAAATCGTGATCCGTAGGTTTTTGAGAAGCTACAGTGCTTTTTAAACCGGGATCGTTTGGGTTAAACCGGAATAAGGAAATAAACCAAATCAGACCGAGCAGTTATTGTAGTGAACCAGTCTTAGGTTTGGTTTAGACCTAAGTCGCTTGGTTCACTAACCAAACAACCTCAAATTTGACCTAAACCAATTTTGTTCATTTCGTCTTCACAAGACAAAGCTCCTCATCTCTTCTATTTTACCCAAATATCTTCCATCATGAACCAAATCAAGTTGGTTCAATTTGGTTCAAAATTGAATCATTTAGTTATTGAACTAAACGACCTTTGATTTAAACGAAATCGGTTTCGTTCATTTCATCTTTATAAGACGAATTCTATCATTTTATCCTTGTTCGGTCCAACCAAACTTTATTTCTCTCATTTTGAGAATCTAATTCTTAAACTCGTTTTAAATCCTTCGGAGAACTTGTAGTGTGTATGACTCAATAGGTTCCCAACTATGTTGGTCGCCTGTAATTAACCATTAATTACGAAACGATCATAAGTGGCACCTAGTAATACATCATGATCCCCAATTGACTGAAAAATCAATGATTGATTCCAGAACATTTTCTAAACCCTTCAGTAGCTACAATGAGACGTGTCTCATTTCTTTCACTGTCTTACACTTGCTTGGTTCAAGATATGATCTATGTATGTCAGTCCCCACTAGACTGACTATGTCACACCTAATCCAAACTAATTTTCTTGTCCTGTGGATTCAAATTTCTTATACATGTATCCAAGATTATCATATTCTTGACATGTAATATTTTGGCCAAAGACTTTTAGTAACAATCCTGATAAGCGATCGTAGGGTATACGTCTTCTTTTTTTCAAAGAGCGGCGAATCCTCTGTGGGTTATTCAAACACCTCGGGCGCTTCCACTTATACTCAATCATCCTAGGTCCACACCTCTTCAAAGATATTTACTTAAGATGTTAAAGTATAAGCTTCCATGACTAAGGTAACTTAAATACTGCAAGTTAAAGAAAATTCACACTTAAGCTGCACTGAGATCTTCATTGGCATATGTATAAAACGATATGAAGTCTCACGGTAGGTCACTCCAATAAACTAGTTACCTTTAATTAGCATCCACGTTTAACTCTCAACATCCAATGTCTCCAGTCAACAAGATCAGCTGTTTGATTAACCAAAGAGTTCAAAACGTGCTAGTCTCAACAAAATTGATAACGTCCGTGCTCATCAATTCCTCGACTAGGGATAATTTTAAATACATTCATAATTACACATGTAGAGATGCTCACTAATTGTGATTCAATCATAAATTCTCTCATGCTATGAATCGTATTGCAGATATTCAGTAATTAAGTTTAAGATACAATCAAACACATAGAAAATGTGCACTCGAATAGTGAATTATTATTTATCCAATAAATAGTATAACCGTAACCTTAGGACACCCCTCAAATCTAACATCCCTGTCTTAGTCTTCCTACCACTATAATCCATAAGAGTATCTATTAGCTAAATCCCTAAAATCTAAAACCAACTCAAGCATATCAAGTACATAATTGCACTGAGAAAGATATAGATACCTTATTTCAAGTGAACCACCTTTATGTCATGAAAATACTTGAGGACACCTATGTCCTTATTCTAGATGTGTTGATAAAGATAAGCCTTCAATTGTGCAATTCCAATGGAATCATCACCCATAATGATAATATCATCCACATATACAATAAGAAGAATACACTTCCCTAACTAAAAGATAAGATCAAATTTCGAGATTTGTCAAGTATGATTATGGAGCCATAGTAGTGGACACACTATCAGTCTAAGCAACTTGTGCAATGTGAGACAAGCAGCTAGTAGAATATCCATGAAGCACATAACAAGTATCTTTGATATGTCCAAGTCTACCGCAGCAGGTATAGTTAATCCTATTTTGGCCAAACCTAGCACCTCTACCCCTTCATCAACCTTCTTGTCCCCACGCCCACCACCACCACCCAGCCCCTCTAAAGGTCAAGTAGACCAAAGCAAAACGATCAACAACAAGATCAACTAATGGCGAAGTTGTAGTAGAGGCTTGCAATATTCAAGGAGCCACCCAAAATCTAAGACTTCACTAGTAGTTCATATAACCATATGAAGAGATATTATAACTAGCAGCTTATTGAAATGGTCACTTATGTCTCAAACATCCAAAATGATCAATAATATGTCTTTAAAATGGGTTGTGATAGTCTAAACGTGAATTGCAGGAGAGGTCATCTTAGTGTCCCATGGTAAGAAATAGACTACCAATCACGTCATAAGCTTGAGAGAT
>NW_027432939.1:0-3657 GCF_044706935.1 Curcuma longa
TGAGGATCCACTTTTCTACTGTTGCTGCTGGTGGCAGTGGTCTAATACAATTATTCTGGATTGGATGGCATAATAGCAGGTTGACTTTAGCAAGGAATGAAGAGGTGTTCTACAGTTTGTAGACTAAGCATGTGTTGGATATACTGGATATTCATTGATGATGGGAAAGCTTCACCAGCGATGGTTTGTTATCAAGCACTGTAGGGTTGGAATACATGCCCTAAAGTTTTAGTTGGCCTCTATTTACTTGCCTCAAAATTAAGGGAATGGAATTTAATTCCATGTTGAAAGTCTCGCTTGATTATTGTTTCAAACAAGTTGGATGGAATAGTAATAGTCTTCCATCCCACATCAATTACCTAGAGGAAGAGGGAAAGAGGCGAAGAAATAAGAAGATTACCAATCCACCGAAATTATGATTCGATTGCCTTTTCTTTCCTTGTTTGATCACCTCACCGAATCCTCTCCTTGTTAGAGTCGACAACCACATGGAACTGAACCTTCATTAAATCCACTCTACTCAAGTAATGCTCGACCTCCCTCATCATTGACGACAAGTTTTAAGCTCAATAAGGACTCTTGCAAGTTCCTTCTCCGATGAGCTTCAAGCTCCATGAGGACTTTGGTGTGTTTCTTCCCATTAGTGACATGCTTTGAGTGTCATGAGGGCTGCCACAAGCTATTATATTCGTTGGAAACAAGCTTCCAAATAGTGTGTACTCTTGGGATCTTTAGCCTTCTCAATGACAATGAACTCCTCAAGAACTCCTATGAGTTCCATATTCACTCATAAGCTGTGAGCATAGGGTCATTTTTGTCTTTTGGTGGTTTGTTATCTCACGATTGGGGTAATCATCTAGACAAAAGTAAAACACCTTATTTTTACTTCCATGGAATGAATGAGCAAATCCTTTGTTGTAATTTCAATGTGAATAAACAAAGGAAAATGCCTCATAATTTTTGCATTTTCATGGAATTAAGTTGCTTCTGTGCAAATAAACACCTTAGGCCAGTAAACCTCTTTATAATGCCTCTTGAAATGTTTTAAAATTTTTGAATATTTGTAAAATATCTTCATTGTCAAAATCATTAAATACATCTCGGTATAAGTGACCAAATAATCATTCATGTGTTTATCTTCCAATTGGTTATTTTGCTAGGACTATAAGGCATATGTGGCTAGATGACTAGAGGGGGTGAATAACATTTAACTTGCAAAATGTGTTGTTACTCCTGCTAATGCTTTAGCAAGGTCAACTACAAACTCTTTGTGCAACTAAATAAAATAAGCAAGCATAAGAACGCTAACAACATAATGTAATGTGGTTCGGAACAATCATTCCTACTCCACAGCATATGATTCTTTAGTGAGTCACTCTCTAAAGCTCACCAGTTTTTTTCCTTCTCAAACTTCTTTTGAGGTGGAGAAACCTCGTATTATCTTTTTTACAAACAATTGAAATTTGGAAGTTTAAGGATAAGATTACATAAAGAACTCTTAGAATAATAAGAACAATAAGCTTAAATGTCATCTATCAAACTCGCCATGTGGTTCTCCTTTTATGGCATTCAAACATATTCAACTTCACTTTCTGCTCTAGTGTTCTATTGTCAAGGATTAATTGATTTTTATCAATCACTTTGGGTTTCAATCTGCCGACTATTTCAATTGATTGGTTTATGTCATCTATCAAACTCGCCATGTGGTTCTCCTTTTATGACATTCAAACATATTCAACTTCACTTTCTGCTCTAGTGTTCTGTTGTCAAGGATTAATTGACTTTTATCAATCACTTCGGGTTTCAATGCCGACTATTTCAGTTGACTTACTATTCAACTTCCACTATAAGTTGACTTGTTTCCTAGAGCTCGTAGGTCATTCGATCATTGTCTCATTGAATCATGAGTCATACGATTGAGCTCCCCTTAAATTGAGCACTCATTCTTCTTCCTATGAGGAGGTATCATCAGAAGTTGCATTTTGCACCTTATTCTTCATCCTAAGTTGGTTGGCACCTTCTCCATCCAAGTTGCTTTTAGCACTTTCTTCTTCTTCTCCCAAGTTGCTTTTAGCACATTTTTCTTCATCTCAACCTTTGACTTCTCCTTTTCCTTTCCTTCCATTAACTTTGGACATTGGTCTCTGATACACCTTTCTCTTGGCAATTATAGCATCTAACCTTCCTCTTGCTCTTCTTTCTCTTAGTCATTTTCCTTACATTGCTCTTGCCAAGATGCAATTTATGGAAAGATTTACCTACTTATTGTGTAGATTTTTTCATTACTATCAGATAAGGATGAGGATTCCAATGATAACACGAGCAGGGTAGGGCTTTTCTTCTTCTTTTCCTTCCCACTTTTGTTTCCAAGATTATGTTCGTTAGTTGATCAGTTTGAACAACTAAGTAGTTGACTCAACTACCAATCGTCTAAATCCACTCATTCAACTTTAGTTAATTGAATTATTGACTATGACCATCCTAATAGTCAAATGCCTAAGTTGAGAACTAGCTTCTCCTACATACAATCTCTCAACTCACATTTAAGAGTTTACCTTGCAGTTCCTCTTTGCCCACGAGGCCGTCTTCCATAAGTCTCCAAGTCCTTGGATGCTCTAAACCCTTAGCTTGCTCCATGTGTCATCCTTCACTCTTCACTTGCGTAGTTTGAGACCTCCAGTTGAGTTGCATTTTGATGCTCTTCATTTTGTAGTCCCTTGGATGTCCCACAACATGCTTCTTCGATCTCTAACGAACTTTGAGCCATCGAGCCAATTTTCAACCTTTGCCACACCAAGTCTCTTGTGTTTTTCAACCAAGTCCCTACATGACTTCGTACGCATATTAGATACAAAAGCAGTTTTAATTCTAACCCTTTGTCCAAACATCGAAATCCATTGTTGAACCTCATCGCTTAGGGCACGCTTAGGGCACGATTGCATTAATATACATTAGTAGATTTTAGCACGATTGTTAAGAATACTCTTTCCACACTTGCTATAACAATCGGTAAAATTACTGGTAAATTTATAAGCATATAAATTGAAAGGATAAAGAAAGTGTCTCTTTCTCCTAATCAATGAAAGATCACTTAGTTCTTTTAGAAGTAACTATAATGCATATTGAGTTAGCTGTCCGATGCCATGTGATAAAAAATCTCTCTAATAGAATTCAATAAGTCATTTGAGTTTTCTCTTATCAAAAGTTGAAAATGCATCTTACAAAAAAAAGTTGATAAAAAGATGAAAATTCAATGTTAAGATATAAACAAGCTATAACAGAAGTAGCTTGTCTTTGTTTTGGTGAGCCTTCCTCCACAACAAAGATGAGATGCAATGAGCCTTCCTTCGTAAAGACAAGCTGTAGTTGAGGCTTCCTCTGCAAAGATGAAGCACATGAGTCTTCCTTGAGGAGTGGGGGGCAAGGTTGCGAGGGTTTCAGTGAGGCGGTCAGGTTCTCTTCTTCTTCTCTTAGGGCTTTGTCCATTCCATATTGGAGCTAGCATGGCTAGTATACCACCAACATGTCTTGTTTCTGCCAAAGGTTTAATTGTTAGAGAGTATGGTTTGAATTCATGGGTAAGGATCAAGGTTCAAAATCTTGAGCTGTGTTGAAGTTTTAGTCTTTGGCTGAAATGGTACTATTTTGATATCGTGT
>NW_027432940.1:0-27875 GCF_044706935.1 Curcuma longa
GTCAAATCACAAGCTCCATGAACTCCATGTAAGTTGTGCTAAGTTTCTGCACAATTTAACATACATATCAAACATGTATACAAATACATTCGCCAGTTTTAACTTAAACCATTTGTCCAAATATCAAAATCCAAGGCCAAGTCCGACCACTTAGTACGCGATTGCATCAATGGCTATCTCTTATTGGATGATAGGGAGCTCAGTGTCCATATCTGTCTTATCCATAGATAATAGTTTGTAAAATAATGTTACAACTCCTCCTTGATTATGATAATTGTCGGCTAACGTATACGTTGAATGTTGCTGAACAGCCTACGGAGAGTTTAATGGTAGAATGACAATTATGCAGCCAACTTCAAATAGTGGGGATTCTAGGTTTCTCTGTTGTATTTTTCTATTATCAATAATTATTGTGTTCATGGCAGGCAATAATAGCTGCAAGCATGAGTTTCTTTCTAGAGTTCTGTTGTTGCTAATGATTTCTATCTTACATTCGAAGTTTTCTCTCACTTTGAATTTGAAATTTAAACTTTTTTGTTTTATCTGGATTTACATTTGTTAATGCTGATATTTATAATGTTTTATTACAGCGAGAGGGCAGCATTTATCATTGGCATTGGTTGCTACATCTAGTTCATTTGGAAGAGCTGGATTAATGGCTCTTGCCTCATGTATTGCTTCAGGGGCCTGTTGCTGTGACACACATACTGCAAACAAAGACTGTTCAGCTACAGAACAAGTAAAATCTACTGAAGAAAGATGTTTGCCCTTTGATGCTGCTGAATTGTTAGATGCTCTAGGAATTGTTATTGAGAGAAGTAAACAACATTTCAATCCAAACTATCGTCGAAGAGGTATGTTTTACGTGCCTTGCTATTAGATGTATTGGAATATTTGTTTTATGCAGAAGTAATTAGAATTTAGATAGTCTGACTTCTTTGTAATCCAGTGTGCGAGGATATTCTAAATGCTGCATCATCCCTGACAAATGTCATGGATATTCAATTTGATCTGCTTCTGCATTTTATTGCAAAAGTTCCTCGGGAGTTTACTGATAATGGTACTGTTTCCTACCATCTGCAAATTGGATGCATTGGTTGTCTTTAATTCTTAAAATTCAAAAAGCACCAAAATTAATGTTGCATAAGAATCACATTGATGCTTCTATTTTCCATTATTATCAAAGCGGTGTCTCCTTTTCCCAACTTATTAAAGATACACCTAATTTGTTGTTAGTCATCAATATACTCTTTTTAAACCAGTTTGAACTAATTGCAGTTCAATAAAACCCATAAACCATTATCTTTAACTTTCAAGATCATATCCTCCTTATCCTTCTCTGCCATTAGATCTCTTGATGACCAAGGTTTGAAATATCATTCCTATTTGGGATATCAATCCTTGGCTAGAATGATACAATGTTGATGTTGTGCAAGGCATATCAACATGAACACAAAGACTTCTCTTACTTGGAGGAAATCCTAATTATTTGACATGAGGACAAGGGAAAAGACATGCTCTTTTGAAGGAGACATACTTGGGGTTTGTGCGGTCTAGCGGAAGAAGGAAGAACATGTTTTATGGTCTTGTGGGTATGGTGGGTATGGGGCGGCCTCACAGAAAAAGGAAGAAGCTTGGGTAAGTTTAGGGAGGCCTAAGCTTTTCTTACTTGGAGAGGGCCTAACTTGTTGAAATGAGAACGAAGATGAAGGAAGACATGCTCTCTTGTGGAAGAAGAAGAACACATGCATGGGTTCAATAACACCTAATAGAAGAAGGAAGAAGCTATATAGTGGCCTTATGGGTATGGTGGGCGCAAGGACGGCTCATGGGAGAAGAAAAAAGCTTTGTTAAGTGGTTTGGGAAGGTCACAGAAGACTTCTCGTACCTCGACAAAACCCTAACTTGTCAAAAAGATGACCAATACAAAGACATGCTCTTTTACGAAATAAAAAGATAAGCTTGGGGGAAGGAAGGCCTAGTGTAAGTAATAATAAACTATATGTGACCTCATGGGTTTGCTATGATTGAGGAGGCTTTGTAGAAGGAAAAGATTTCTAGTGCTCGGAGAAAACCCTAACTCACTGAAGAAGAAGAGGAGGAAGCTTACTTGCAAGAGGTACCACTATTGCAGAAAAAGTTTCTTGTGAGCTGTTACTCGCCTGCACAAAAAGTTTCTTGTGAGCTGTTACTCGCCTCAACATGTCCCTCACACGTCCTTACATTGTTAGAGAAAGTGGAACTAGGGTTTTGAGATTATGTGGAAGGCATGTCTAACATTGCAACCCTTTCTTTTCGGTCCTCATGAAAGATGCTTGCGACAAAGGATGAGCTTATGAATCACCTTCTTGTCATTATTTTACTCTGTAAAACTTATCTGTCTAGATTATATTTTGTTCTTAGTTGTCATTGGGCCTTCTATTACTTGCATCCATTTATAGTGATTTTGTTCGCATCATTATTATATAAGTGTAGATTTTTTCTTTGCACTCAATTTTGTTTCATCTTGCAGGATCTTTAAGAGTGATTGTGCAGAAATGGATTCTGAAATGTAACGATTCCAGGATGTATGTTTTGAAGAATCTTACTGACTTTCCTATGAGCTTTATTGTGCAGATGCAGTCGTCTGAATCTTCAACAACTTTTGATGATGAAGATGTTGAGTCATGGGGAAGAGAGGCCCAAAGGTGGGCAAGGGTTCTTTTCCTTGTTCTGATGGAGGCAAAACATCTAGAAGCAATATTCATGGTTTGAAACATTTTTATTTAGTTCACCTGTATTCTGGTTTCTTCTATGCACCATTCCTTTAGGATTTCTCTTTTTTAATAAGCATCTCAAATTTTCAGTTGAGGATCTTATCTATATTGTACATTCTATTTTGTATTTGTTTTTACATTTTTATTTTTATTTGAAGTCTAGGAAATTTTTGCATTTTTTTCTGTGCAGAGAAGTTGGTTTTGGCTAAGCTATGATTTATTTACCACTATGTCAAAAGCTTAACCTACTAGAAAATGATCTAATTTATATTTTTTTTATAGTTGAATACACTTCAAATGAAATTTAGGATAATCAAGTATAGAAAGGAAGCTATCAATATATATATATATATATATATATATATATATATACAAATTTAGCATAAGATTCATTAAATATGTGAATGTATAAAAATGAATTAATATATCATGACTAAGTGTATAGTGCACAAGAACACCACTCAATATAAGGAATAACGAATGAATATTAGAGGTATGATCTGCTTGATTGACATACACACCACTAAGCTCACATTTTATCCAATGACAGACTTATATTAGTTAAGCACGAATTCACCATGATCCTATTTGGAAAATTAACCTTGACATTGTTATGTTTGACAACTTAGATAACAAAAAGGTATCACCACAAAAATATAAACTGCTAATATTGATAAGCCACTTTACCAGGATGCAGGGCAAACTGAGTGCTCGAGCATGCTCATAACAAGTCTTATAGAAGAACACATAACAATAAGAAATTTCAAGTTATTATGTAGCTTGTATCTCAAAACACTAGAATGTCTTTTGAGGTCTAAAAGAACTTTGGGATTATACTCTTAAGCCCACCTATGCCTACTTAAAGGGAAGGATTGAGCTTAAACATAACATAACTTTTGTAGTCCTTTTACCAGGCTATATAGAATGTCTAATAACATTTAAACTTAACTTCAAAAAATTGCTTATTATTTATTAATATTTTTTTCTTACCTAGTTTAATTCCTCGAAACCTATTCATACTGGATGTCATGTAAAATCGTTCTTTTCTTCTTTTATTATCTGAAATTTCTAATTGACGCAAGGATTTATCTTTTGGTGTTGGTGCTTGCTAGGTGGTGCATAATTGTATTTGTATTAATGTAAATTGATGTCAATTTTCTTGGCCTTGATTTCCAAAGTAGATGTATGTATTTGAATTGAATTGTTAAAAAATTTAGGCATCGGTCATAGTGAAAATGTTGTATTAGTGAAACAGGAGTCAGTAAGAAAAAGAATCAAGAGAAAATAAAATAATTTTATGTATGAGATAACAAATGATGTTCAATCATCTTAAGGATGCAGATAATGTTTTCAAATATTTTATTATAAGAAAGAGATGAATGTGGTGTAGGATCGGTGGAGCGCGCTAAAGGGGGGGTGAATAGCGCGTTCTTCGTTTTCGTTCGTTCGTTCTATCAGAGAAAACTTAACAATGGATATTAGAAAACTATGCAGGGGCATGCGGGTTTATTTGGTTCTTAACTTCCCAGGGTTAGTACATCCAAGGCCTATGTACGGGAGATGCCGACCCACTAGTGGTTTCTTTTCCGAACCTTGTTCGGAGGCGAGGAGAAATTCGTTTTACAGTCCAAAGTAATCACGAAATACAAAGTAAGACAAGGAAAGAATAAATCAAAACTTCGTGTATTGGCCGATTTGGAAATCCTGAGCGCCGCGCACTCCTCCTGGTACTTCTCTGGTAGCACGAGCCTGACCCCATTCGCGTTCAGCAGCACCACTAGATGGAAAGGATGGCGTATAGAAGTTATATCCTTGTGGTGCACGTTCAACTTCTTTATATAGCCCCTTCTGACGCCTAGATAAGATCTGATCCGATCCGATCTCCTTGATCTTATCCGTGTTGAGTCTTATCAATCGGGGCACTTAGAAGCGGAATAGGGGCGCTCGGACCGTCTAGATACTTGGAAATCTTTCGGGCGTTTGGATCCAGTCAACTCGGGTTTGACCTGAGTTGATTGCGGATTTGATTCGGCTGCCTTTGTTTGTTCCACTTGTGTTTTTTCCATTTTGCTTCTAGCTCCTGGTTCCTGCAAGATGGCATATAAACACGCAAGCAACCTAAGCCTTAACCTGTAGGACTAGCTTCGGATTTCCAATGAAATCCTGGGTTAAACTAACGCATACTGTTCCCACACTAGGAACGCGTCTTTACCCACTCTACTAGGGAGAATTTATCTGCCAGCCAAGTCTTCCAGACTTGTTGGACTTCTTCTTAGGGCTCCTTGTTAACCACAAAACAAATTTCCTAAGTGTCTTAGAGGTTAATCTAAATCAATAGAGCTAATAGCTTATGATTTTCAAAAGACTTTTCAAATATATGATTTTTAATTGGACTTTTAAGTTGGACTCCCCTTAAAGCCGACGCTCTCTTAGGGCTCCTTGTTGACCACAAGACAATCTTACTATGTGTTTTAGGGATTGTTTCAAGTTAAAAGCATAATTTTCAAAATATTTTGCAAAATAAGAGTTTTCAAACACTTTTTTCAATATGAGTTTTCAAATAAGTTATAAAACGTCTTTTGAAAATTAGGTCTTTCAAGAATAACCTTCCCCTCACCTAGACACTCTTTTAGGACATCTTTGTTAACCACAGGATTTTCTGCCTATTTGTCTTAGGGTTCTTAGACATACTGTTGACCTAGAGGTTTGTATCTAAGTGTTGGTCAACCAATTTTCAAAGATATAAAGTTTTGAAAACTTTAGTATAGATACACACAACAAGCATGAATTTTAAGTAAATATCAATTTTTTCAAAAATAATTTTTATAAAAATAGTTATAATAATTTTTGAAAAGGTTTTTTAAAACTTTGTATTTTAATTGTCCTTATCATCTCACCCATTCTAAGTGCCTCAGTACATGACATACAAGGCTTACCATATGGGTTTTGTGAGATGAGTTATCAATTTTATCTTTATTAATTTTCAGTTAAGTTCTAATAAGTGTTTAACCTTGTGTTAGATTCAGGTTTAATTGTCAGTCAATTAAGTCTACATTTCAAAAATCGACTTCCAGGTCGTAGCGATGCAAGGGCTTTCTTGGTTATCGGAATAACGACCACTTTTTAGATAAAGTTTTTTTAAAAAATTATGGCTTTAATCAACTTCTTGAGAAACCTTGGTCTAACTAGTCTAAGATGTGGCGAGGTAGCTGTGGTCAGTTCCCACTTAGCTAAGCAGCCAAGCAAGGTACTCCTTACTCTACTTGACTACCTAAACCAAGCTTTCCTAACGTCAGTATCATCTCGCCCCACCTTGATACTATGTTGGCAAGTGTCAACCATTTATGTATTCTTAACTAACCGTTCTAGATTAAGCAGTAAGTAATACGATGACATGACATTTATGTGCATTTAAAATAAAACATATCCATGTACATGACAAGTATGCATGAGATAAACAATTCAAGCAAATTTTTTTAAAATTTCTAATAATGTATCAAATTCTCGATTTGATACATTTTGTGTGGACCCACGAGTGTGTCAATCCACTTTGACGCACTTTGAATGTTATTTTAATTTTATTTCATTTGATAATATTTTAATTTATTTTCATAATTATAAGTAGTTTATTATAATTAGATTCATGGCTTTTAAATTTGAATTTATTTTTGAATTTTTACTTTTATGTTTTTTTAATCTATTTTGAATTTTTTAAGTTATTTTTGAATTTAACGTTGAATTTTTAATATTTTTTAAAATTTGTTTTGAATTTTTTTTGTTGTTTTAGTATTAATGTTGAATTTTTAATTTTAATTTTAGAATTTTAAGGTCGAGGATTTAATTTTTAGATAAAGTTTTGTTACATAATTAAATGGAACTTGATGATAATTTATTTTATTATTTAAATTCAAGTTTTTAAATTTAACTTGTTAAAATTTATGGATTTATCTTCTTGAATTTTGAGATTTAATTTCAAAATTTTAGAATTATTCATTGTTTCATAATTAAAGGGTACACGGTTGTAATTAATTTTATTATTTAAATTAAATATGTATTTTTAAGATTTGAATGGTTATTATAAGAACTTTTAAGATTTAATTTTGAGTTTTTAGAAGTAAAATTATTAATTTTAGAATTTATTTTGGTGGAGTTTGAATTTATTTTATTATTCGGATTATCTTCATTATTTAATTTTTAATTATTAAGTAAATTTGAATTATTCAACTTATCTTAATTTAATTTTTATTAATTTACGGATTTATTAAATTATTTAAAGTTGAATTATTCAATTTATCATTATCTTAATTAAATAAGTTAAAGAGTTGGTCTATTTTTTTATTTATTTGTATTAAATCTAAATTAATTAAATTTGAATTATTAATGATTTAATTTGTTAAATTTGAATTAGTTAGATTATTATTTAATTCAGATTGATTAATTAATTTATTCAAATTAGGTGAATTTTCATTATTGATAAGATTTAAGTTTGAATTTTTTAAATTAATTAATTTATTTTTATTTAATAAAATTTTAGATTTATTTAAATTTTTAAATTTGTTAATTTTGAATTATTTGAATTAGTCAAATTTAAATTAGTCAAATTATTTAAATTATCTAAATTTGAATGGGTCAAATTATTTAAATTTTCTAAATTATCTATGGTTGAAAATTTCAAATTATTTAAATTTGAATTTTTTCTAATTTATCTAGATAAATTATTTAACTTTTTAAAGTTATCTAGATTTGAATTATTTAAATTTATTAAGTGTTGAATTAGTAAAATTGACATTTTCTAACTTATCTAAATTTTCAATAAAATTATCTAAGTTTTAGAAATATTAAATTTAGCATGCAAAATTCTAGGGGTATTTTCGTAATTTAAGATAGTTTCCAGAATCGCAACCCTTAATTTCGATTTCTTCTCCGCTGTCTTCCTCTCCTAGCACCGATTCTTGTAGTGTCCGGGTTTCTGACACTTGAAGCACTTGATGTGGTCTTTGTTCTTTTGGGCTCCTAGCATCGGTTGCTCTTTTGCCGTTGGTGGTGTCATCTGATTCTTACGAGTAGGGCACTGGTTTTTGTAGTGCCCTCTCTCCTTGCACTTAAAACAAATAATATGGAATTTAAAACGAACTTTTACAAATTTACCACGCTCCCCCTCCATCTTTGCCTTTGTGAGTCCGATCAAGAGCAAGCCTGCTCTAATACCAATTGTAGAATCGGTGGGGCGCGCTAGAGGGGGTGAATAACGCATTTTTCGTTTTTCGTTCGTTCGTTCTATCAGAGAAAATTTAGCATCGGATATTACAAAACTATACATGGACACGTGGATTTACTTGGTTCCTGACCGCCAGAGTTAGTACATCTAAAGCCTATGTACGGGAGACATCCATCCACTAGTGATCTCCTTTTTAAACCTTGTTCGGGGGTGGAGAAATCCGTCTTAATGTCCAAAGTAATAATCACGAAATACAAAGTAAGACAAGGAAAGAATAAATCAAAACTTCATATAGTGGCCGATCCGGAAGTCTTGAGCGCTGCGCACTCCTCCTGGTACTTCCCCAGTTGCACGAGTCTAGCCCCGTTCGTGTTCAGTAGCACTACTAGGTGGAAAGGATGACGTATAGAAGTTACATCCTTGTGGTGCATGTTCAGCCTCTTTATATAGCCCCTTCCGGGCGCCTGGATAAGATCTGATCTGATCCGATCTCCTTGATTTTATCCGGATTGAGTCTTCTCGATCGGGGCGCTTGGAAGCGGAATAGGGGCGCCCGGACTGTCCAGATACTTGGAAATCTTTAAGGCGTTTAGATCCAATCAACTCGGGTTTGACCTGAGTTGACCTCGGGTTTGGTCGGCTGCCTCTGTTTATTCCACTTATGCTTTTTCCATCTTGCTTTTAGCTCCTGGTTCCTGCAAGACAAGTATATAAACACGCAAGCAACCTAAGCCTTACCCCGTAGGATTAGCTTCGGATTTCCAATGAAATCTTGGGTTAGACTGATGCATACTGTTCCCACACTAGGAATGCGTCTTTACTCACTCCACTCGGGAGAATTTACCTGCTAGTCAAGTCCTCCAAACTTGTTGGACTTCTGCTTAGCCTCGATCCTCGATCTCTAGGATTTGCTGCTAGACATCTGGTCCACTTGACCTGTCTAGGCTTTCACCTGATATTTGGTCCACCTGATCTGTCTGGATTTCCTGCCATGCATTTGGTCCACCTGACCTGTCTGGACTTTTACCTGGTGCACTTGATCCGCCAAGACTTCTGTCTAGTCTTTCAGATCGGGATTTCCTTTGCCTAGTCTTCAACTAGGACTTCCTTGCCTAGCTTCACTCACCAGGACTTCCTTGCCCAATCCTCCAGATCAGTACTTTCACTGTCTAGCCTACAACTAAGATTTTCACTGCCTAGTCTAACCAGTAGGACTTCTTGCTAGTCTTCTGGTCAAACTGACTTAACTAGATTTCGCTCACATCCAAACATTAGATTCTGTTTGGATTAACCCTTGGTCAAACTGACCAGACTTAAGTGTATTGTCAAACATCGAAACTCTAGGGTCAGACCTAGTGTTCTTTGCACTAACATGTGGTACAATCTAGCTGGTGATGGACACTAACAATGAAAAGGTTGAACGGTAAATCTTGAGCTTGCAAACAATCTAGAGGGCTGGTGTGGCTTTAGCAATTTAAGCTGGGATTCAAGTTACGATCAACAAGAAGTTATGTAGATTGGTTGAGTTTTCAAACGTTAATATAGTCTGATCAAATTTCAATTTTTTCCATCGATTTTACTCTCAACTTGACCAAATTTGAACCAATTTCATTTATTTCCTAGTGGTATTTAACTCTTTTGGCCAATGTTTATCTCTCTAGTTTTTAGATGTCTCTGTTGGACATCATGAGATAGTTGATTTCTCGGGAAAGATCATACCCACTTTTGCTGATACTGATAGAATTTGGGCAATGTATTGTATGATTTTGGGAACCATGGTCTTGTCTTCTTTAGTTTACCTACTTTTGAGTTTTTTTGCAATTCTTTATTTTATTTGGATTGAAGTAGTGGATATTCCATAGCACAAGTATTTTGTTGCCTTAGATACAGGCGCAAGTTTTTAATTGTCATCTACTAGGAATCATATTGACAACGATAAATGTGAGGCTTACTTTTTTTCTAATACTTGCAGTCCCTAGAGAAGTACAGCAGTTCTCTTTGCAATCAGAATTCACGCAGTGAATGGGTTCCAATCAAACTTTTAATTCTTTTTCTAGCCCTTATTGAAGAACTACAAATTGGATTTAGCAGTGTTGTGCACCTCTCTGTTGATAAATTCAGAACAGAGTACAGTATTATTAATCAATTGGGGAGAGAAACTCTGCCAGAAATTTCCATATATTATAAAGCTGCTGGAGCATTTCGTTGCTTATTGGTAATATTGCCATGCATATACGGTTGTATCCTATCATTAGTGATTTATCTTAATCAGTCGTTGGGACTCTGATTATATATGACATGGAAATTTTCTTGAAGGAACATCTTGTCCCTTTTGCGAAGTTAGCATCATCAGTATTCTGGTCGATTCCTGCTGCTGAGGACTTGCAGTTACCTCCGTCTATCAAAGGAAGGCTTGGAGGTCCAAGTCAGAGGCGGTTAGCTTCTGTTATAACTTCTAGGGTTCTGCAAGCTGTAAGTTTTATTCTCCATGTTATTGGTCTTGATCATTACTAATAAATCTATTCATACATAGGCATTAGTATTTTACTTGTGTTCATACAGTATCCTATGTGCATAGGTGGATTCCTTATAGGCTTAGGCATCTAAAAGCATGCTCTGAAAAATTTATGCAGAGCCACAGAACATTGGTATTCTGCATAAAGCTTTAGTTTATTGTGATTAGTGCTATATTTGGATAATTAATGCTCTTGGATGAATATATGGATGGAGCCACTACCTTCACTGGCCTTTCACTAATTTATCTTTGGAGTGGTATTGTTGTATGAGGAAAGTTGCTCATGAGCATGTAAAATTTGTTAGATTTGACTTACTAGAATTTATGAGGTACTTGTCAAATATCCTTATTGCAACTGATATAAATGCTTCAAAAGTCAAATAGTAGTGCTTGATAGTTATCATTATGTTATTTTTATTCTGTTTGTCGTCATTAGTTATCATAGTTTTAGATTTAGTCTAGTCTCTTGTTACTGATCTTACTATGAGATCACGTATTCACATTATTTGTTGTTTCTCTCAAACAATAAAAATGCAGAAATTTGTATGATTATATTAGATTCAGTTTAATGGTTCTATGTCGATCAAAATGGATTGATTTCAAATATTGTTGTTTTGGTTTGAGCTGCATGGTCTTCAAACTGCTTCATGATCCAGTGGTCCTGAATTTGATTATTTTCATTCCAAGTGTACAATTGGAGTAAGCTGAATATAACTCCATAGTCCATAGTGTATGCATTTTCTGATGAGCTTCTTTGTCACATCAATAGTTTACTTGTGCTACATGCATACATCTCTCAGCTGCAAAGTCTCCACTCCTCTCAGCTGGTGCATTGTTGCATCCTTTTCCACACGTTTCATTCCTCAGAACACTGCTTTCCTCCTTCCATTCCTTTCTCTGCACAGACAACAGCCTTCCTCTCTTGGCTTTCCCTCCCCCTTCTCTTATGCGAGGTGGATGCCACCACCAACTCTGATATGTTCTTTTCCTTTTCAAACCTTTTCTCTCCCCAACGTCTCCAATAAGTTTTGTTTTTCTTGCTTCTACATCATAATCAATGGAGAAGTTCCTCCACACCCTTCTTTCCATTGTTTCTCTTCCCCTTTGCAAACAAGTGGCTCAAATCTTATTGCCTTGAACAGATGACTAATGCAGTTTGAGCAGGAAGGTTAGGCCATGTACCTGACCCAAAAAGCAATTAGAGAATCTTAGGGGAAAAACTAAACTTTCATATTCTTGATGAAGGGCAAGTATGCTTTCCAAGATTGGAATGATACTATGTGTTTCTCTGCCACATCACCAATCATCTTGAGGTCCACCTAAGAGTGAAGAAAATTAAGATAATTGTATTTGATCGAGTCTTGACTATACTTTGGCTCTATAGTTGTACTTGGTTTTGACTGAAAAAAATTATTTTGGGCGATCAAGGTATTAGGAAAGAGGATATATCTATGGGTATTGGTCTAAAATCCAAAATAAAGTATTGTAGAATAAGTTTATTGGAGTTGACCACATAAAGGTAAGGTTTTACTGCTATAATACAAAGAACTTTTTCTTCTCTTTTATCCTCTTCCAAGGAGATCCATGTTTTGCTCTACATGATGAATATTTGATATCTGACATCCCTGTACATTCCGCTGACATTTTATGTTCTTTCTTGACATTACCTTTGTCATAATGTGGAAGGATCCATTCAACATAAAAGGAAGGGCTCTTCACCTGTGACAATATCAACCACTAAACTAAAATACTGCTCAACACACAAGAGGCATATTCACACAGTTACACAGATATAATTCTTTGTTGAAACCCTTCATTCAAAACCAAACATGGTTTAATTACATCAGAAAGTATAACTGGGAACTGTAATGGTAAAATAAAATTCCATTGTAATTAAGAACATTTTAAACATTTGAATGATGGAAATATTTGCTTGAATCAAAATGGAAATGACAATTATTAAGAGAGAACCTGTTTTTGATTCAATCTCTGTGTTTCTCTAAGCAAGACCTATGGAAATGCAAGAATAAAGAAACACAGCGAGCACAAGTGTACACTCTGAGATTTTAGCATATATGTGCATCAAATATAACTCTTAAGAGGAATTAAATGTTATGCACAAATTTAGATTATTTCAAATTCTTCTTTAATGTTGCTTCTACATAAGAGGAAGGGAGTCCAAATAGAGCGGAGGGGTAGTAATGATCTATTTTGGTGGAAGAATAAAATGTAACAGAAGAGGAAGGAAGAATTTTTGATTATCTTTTATCCACTTTTGGTTCCTTCAAAAAGTGGGTGGGAGAAGGGAGAAACATAGGAAAGGCGTTAAGATGATTTAACCTTATATGTCTTGGGAGTGACAAAAATGAAAGTACTAAAGTAGGCATTTTTTTTTTCTCATTTTCTTTTTTTAACTCTTTTTTCATGTAGACAAAATAAAGGAAATCCTTCCTCTCTTTCCTATCTTTTTTCCTCCTCTAACATTCTTCCTTTCTTTCCCTCTCCTCATCTTAGAATTACTACACTATCTAGTTTTAACACCCTAATCACTTATCACTGCCCACATGTGTGGTGCAGAGGTAAAACACTCATAGGAGCAATAAGAGAACTAGGATTTGAATCCCAAATGGGAAGAATATCCTATAGGTCGGCTTCTGAGTATGCATACGTCGTGCTTCAGATTTATGTGGTAGACAAACCAAGGGGGAAGACTGTTTATCTCTAGGATTAGTCAGACGAAGCTTGGAAACTTGAATTATAAAAAAAAATATATTTCATATATTTATTTTAATGCTCAACTAATAACTTTGATTATGTTGAAATGCAAAATCGCATCTAGGGATTACTTGAGGTTGAAAGAGTTGGGCCCGCTCACTACCTAACTTGGTCCGACATGCTTTGCTCATGATTTGAAATCTCGTATCGGGTCGGGTCAAACGATTAAAATGTATCATTTCGATAAATTACTAAACATGATATTAGGCATCGAGACAACATTTCCTTTGTCGTGTCAATCATATGGATGAGTATCATTTCATGTCAACACTAGACACCTTTTAGCTTGTTAAAATTGAGATAATATTATTTTTTTTTCATGCATTGTCTCTATACAAGGTAATATCAAAATCATAAATTTTTAGATGGAAAGCAAACATTTAACTTAACTATATAGTTGTCTTATCTTTTATTTTTTATTTTTCATCTTTTTCTTCCTTTCACCTCTAATTCACCACCAGCACAATACATCGGAATATCGACACGATACAAAATATTGGCACAACTCGAGATTTCAAACCCTGGCTTTGTTGTTCTCCTCATGATCCACCAAAAATTTAGTCATGCTGTGCTAGGCCCAACCTAAACAATAGGTCAACCTGCATGCTGGGCCTAGAGTGATTTGCATGGCAGATCTGATCCACATTGATTTAGGGGTTAGGTGTATTTCTTATAGTAAAAAATTTAAAAAAATCAAAATATTTTTGATTAATAAAAGGTTAGATTGGGATATTTTGGTCTTAAAATTACTGAATTGACTAACTTTTTAAAAATATTTCTAAAATTTCCCAATAAATAATTGAAATATCTATAAAATTCTGAAAACCTATTTTCTTTTTTAAATACACACACACACATACACACATATATATTTATATATAGCTCTAGTGCACGAAGCTCCCGTCAGTGCGGAGTATCGGAGAAGGGTTAGATCATATTGAGTTTGTTGTTACCTTGCATTTTTGCAAGAGATTGTTTATGCGATTCGAACCATGACCTCAAAGTTACGGGATAACAACTTTACCGTTGCTCCAAAGCTCATCTTCTTTATTGTTTTTTATATTATTTAAATTTTAATTATTTGCTAAAATACTTTTTAGTTTGATGGGTGTTATGTCACATGACCATGTCCGACATAGAGCATGATTCAGCATGTTGTGCCCAACTTGACTTAATAGTTAAACACACGACCATGCTTATGACATCCCTAGCTTGTCCACACCACTACATATCACAAATGTGTCACCACATAATTGGATCGATGCTTTGAAGCCACCATATATTTAAGAATGGTTCAACATCCCACTAGTGTGCATATGGGCTGAAAAGCCTTTGCTGATGCATTGATGAGGGAAAAAGTATATGTGGGTTAATGAGTATGTGTAACTTTAATTTTGTAGCATTATGTATACATTAAGATTCTAGCATATCTAGTGACAGTCGTATCTTCTGGTTTTGGTTAGATTATCTGTATGCTTCCATTGAATATTTCCTGATATTCATAGGAATTGCCAGGAACTAGAATCAATTTAGAACTTGTGTAATAGTGACTGTTCTTATATACTCGATGTCTTGGTCCTGAATCAAAATCAACAACAACAACAACAACAACCAAGCCTTATCCCACTGGTTGGGTTGGTCCTGCATCAAAATCAATTTTTTCAAGAAAAAAAGTATTGACTGTTGGGCTTAAAAAGATGGAACTCTTCTCTTCTTTCATACTGGGTGTGTGTGCTGCTCAGGCACCTAGTAGTATGGTTTTAAAAGTTCTGGTTGAATCAAGTTTAGGTAGGAACTTTACACAGCATTGTTATCTAGCTGTGTTCTAAACCTGAACATAAGACTTGAAAAGGCATTTCTGGAAAGAAGACAATGGGTTGAAATATGGAGTTTAATTAGTTTCCTATAAAATTATCTATATTTATTAAATCAAATTGTATATGGGGTAAAAATGTTCTGATTTAATCAGAAGTTGATGTTGGAGCGACTTAGAACTAAAGGCTGATGTTCTAATAACAAAACCAAACAACTTTTTCCTGATCCTGAGTCTGTGTTGGTTCAGATTCTCTGCAAGTGAATTTTTTAGAATAGCCATACCAATGGCTTAAGATTGGCTATGCTGATGCTTAAGAGTTAAGACCATGATTGCAGTCATTGCAATTTTTGGTGCTAAATGTTTACCAGATTGTGTTTTGTCTGAATGTAGTTCGGATAGGCATGTAGGATGCTTAGGAATCCATCGATGTCATGAACCAAATGCAACAATCTCACATTTCCATAATAGCTTCCTAGCAGGACTTTCAAGATTCAAGGAACAGGACACCACTTAGGTGAATCAGAGAGTCTGTTGCTTCCCTGCAGACATTGAATATATAAACTTCAATCATTAACTTGTTTCTCTAGTTCATGGTGATGGTAACATCTTCTGTTGTACTGAACCTTCTTTCTATTATGAAGTCCAAATATTGTTGCATGAGTTGAGTTTTTATTCATCTTTGGAGTTTGGTGAAAAATTAGACTTACATATTGATTTTTAAGATGCTTTATACTTTAGCACAAAGATGGTATAGCTTTCCAAGGCTAAAATTCATTGAAGATGTCTTTCTTCATGCAGACTAAGTCTGTGATGTCCCTGGCTAGATCAGAAGTCATATTTCTAAGGATTCTTGACTGACAGATTGTAGAAGGTAATTTATACTTTACCATGAGGATGTTTGGGACTGGATCTTAGAAAAATAGTGATGTTCTAATAGACAGGGACCCACAAATTTGTTTGATGGAAGATATGCATACTTTAATTGTATTTCCATTAATCTTCGTAAAATTTGTTGACGTTGAAAAGTATTTGGATTTAGTTCAATTATTCCATTTTTCTGGTTTTACTATGGTATTTATCTTTATGCCCATTATTTGTTTTCATATGTCTTTGAGTTTCATTACATATGGTTATTCTGGTAGTCAGGGTTTGATCTTGTTGCTTCTCTATGGACAGATTTTCTCTCTAAGGGCCGTTGCTTCTATCTCTTCATGGTGCAATGAACTGGAGAGAGGTGATTTCTCTGATACATTTTCTTTCTTATGGACCTTTTCATGGAAAGCTGTCCAATCTTCTATTTACCATACAGAGGCAAGTTCATTTTTCTGTGGATTGTTTCTTTTCATGCAATAATGGTAAATTGAAATTTTTTGCACACCTTGCTGGAAGGTGGAGGTCATGCATTTCACCTCTGAAGATTTTTAATCCAAATACAGGTTGGGGCAGAGATATCTTTGGCTATGTATGAAGCATTGGCGTATGTCTTAAAAGTGTTTCCTAACAACTTCACCAAGTTGAATCTGGATTTTGTGTTGTCATACAATGAGACTCAGTGGCCTGATAGGGAAGCCATACATTTGTTGGATCCTTTGGTTCTTAACTTCCTTGATAATATGAAGAAACTTCTAGCTAATGGACTACTGACACGAAGTCGAAGAGCTGTTTTGATGAATTGGAAGGTTATCTTTCTAGATATTTTATTTTGATAATTCGCAACATTATATTTTCTGCGTTTAAGATTGTATCTAACAATATTTTGTTTTAGTGGATTTGTCTGGCATCTCTGCTGTCAATTCCCAGTAACGTCATGGCATACAGTCACATTAGTTCTGCTGTCTCCTTATTGTCTCATTCAACTCTGAGAATTGTCTTTCTCGATATCATTGACAGGTGATGTGCCTACTGGAAATATGCAATTGCTTTCAATTGTTATTCCCAAAGATTTTTTTTATTCATGCTTTTTTCTTCAGTTATCATTTATTCTCCTTACTTTGGGATTCTGTGCATGCATCTTAATTCTTAAACATGTTGGAGTTGAATGTTATGGGATAATTAGATTTTTATAAGCACTATGAATATTTTGCAATATTAGTATAAAATATTGCCAGTATTTCTTGTGAACACCGAACAGTTAATACCATTTTTGTAGCTCCATCTTTTAAGTTTCATAGGTGAGATTGACTAATGAACATTTGGAACTGTCTGCTATCCTACTCAAGGTTTAAAATATCGAACCGTGTCGAGGTTTCAATCCCGGACTAGAACGATACAGTTTCGGTACCGTATCGTACCGTGTCGGTATAGTTTCGGTATTTTTAAAATATAAAATATATTAACTAAAATAAAAAATTTAATCTAAATAATAAAAAATAAAAAATAAGATATTTTTAAAAAATAATAAGCTAATTTTATGGATTTTATTAAAGTCTATTTAAATTATCCTAAACTATAGCTAGGAATTGATTATTAAAACTTAATTAAATCCTAAGTCAAAAAATAAAAAAAAACAAAAATCACGATAGATCGCGCGTTGCCCACGTGCGGGCCGCCCGCGGAGGCGTCGCCGGGCCTGCGCGGCGCCTCCGGTGGCGTCGTCGAGCCCGGGCGTCACCTCCGGTGGCGCCGCTGGGCTTGAGCGACGCTTCTGGAGGCATTTCCCGATCGGAACCGCGGCGCTGGTGTTGTGCCGGTGCCGGTGCATTGGCAGAACAAAAAATTTCGCCCGTATCGCGTGATATGGCTCGATATTTCAATCCTTGATCCTTTTATGTCCTCGTGCAACATTGCAAGGTTCATGTTTTCTTCGTCTTTGTGTCATTTGGTTTCTTTTTTCGATGGCATTTTTACTGGCCAAATGAGAGAACAAACCCATCAACCTTTTTAAACCCAACCATTGTGCCAGGATGCTTAATCTCAATCTCCCCATTTAAGGTTTAATGTCCTTGTTAAGACCTAAAGCGTATCTTATTGTTAGGATCGTTGTGTGTCTAGAGGGGTTGAAAAGCGCTTAACTTGAAAAATAGAATTCCTTTTTTTTTTGTAAAGCCAAATACAATGATGTACAATTGATATGTAAAAGTAATAAGAGAAATCACAAGTGCTAGCAAGAAGGGTTTAGGTGACCTAGCGATTTGTTTGATGGATTGAGTATGAAATTGCCACTTTGAAAGCCTCGCTCAAGAGATGGAGAAACTTCGCACCACAATATCTTCTTGCAAATAAAATATGATATGTAAACATAAGGAAGATATTACTAGACATAAGTATTGGAAGCTGTCGAGTTGTAAATAACTATGTACAAAGGAATAAACAGTTGTGTACAGAGTAGGAAATCCCTTAAATTAAGGGGTTTAGTTAGAAAGATATCTTATATTTAGGAATAATTTAGTTTCCTATTCTCTCTCCTAGTTTCCTATTTTATCTATTGTAATTTTGTATATAATACTGTGTATTCCCATTCTGAAATGAAAGAGAAGAGAAATCAAATTTTCCACATGGTATCAGAGCCCTAGTTTTTTTTGGGTTTCTTCTTCTCTTTGTTCAACCTTCATAGCTGATCTCTAATCCATTTTTTTTCTGGCTTCATTGCTAATTCTCTTTTTTTTTTCTCGCGCCTACCTTTCTTCATCATGGCTGATTCTCAAACAACCATTTCCAGCAATCTTAGCCAATCTATTATGTCTGATGACTGCAGTTCAGTCCAGAAAATTGATGCTCTGTAGAATATTCAGGCTTCCAATAGGTTCAACGGGAAGAACTACCTAAAATGGTCTCAGGTTGTCTGTACCTATCTCAAGGGCAAAAGGAAACTTAGCCATATCCTTGGGACGGGACCTACCACTACTGATCCAGCCTTTGAGGCATGGGATGAAGAAGACTATGATTATGTCTTGGTTATGGGATTCCATGGAACCATCCATCAGTGATACACATATGTTTCTCAGTATTGCTAACGAAATTTGGGACTGCATTACCTGCACTTGCTCAAAAGCCTGTAATGCTGCCCAAATGTATGAACTCAAAGTCAAAGTGGGTGCTATTAAGTAGGGAGATAAAACAATCATTGAATATGCTATTATTTTGCAAAATCTGTGGCAAGAGCTAGATTACTACCAAGTAATTGAGATGAAATATGCTGCAGATGCTGTTGTTTTGAAGAATTTTATTGAAAAGGATCGTATATATGATTTTTTAGCTGGCTTAAATCTTGAATTTGATCAGGTCCGAATCCAAATCATTGGAAAAGATTGCATACCACCCCTAGTAGAGACGATCTCCCTACTCCAGGGTGAGGAAAGTCGACGAAGTGTGATGCTTTAGCTCTAACCCATGGCTGGATCAACCCTCGCTACCAAGACTGATTCGCAGGAGAAAGATAAGGGTGATTTGCCTCTGATTAAAGACAATAAAGCCCATCTTTGGTGCAACTACTGTAAGAAACCACGCCATGCCAAAGAGGCATGTTGGACACTACTTGGTAAACCACCAAATCGAGAATGGGAAGTCGTGGGGGGCAGCATAGACCTTAGGCACACTTGACCGAGCAATCCCATGACTGAAGACGACCCAATCCTAGGCGGATTCAACAGTGTAGAAATTGAGAAACTTTGAGGATTGTTGGGTTCTCTTGATAAATCATCTGGCACGTGCTCATTGACTCTCTCAGGTATCTCCTCACTCCCTTGTTGCATGAATACCTCAACCAGTTTTTTTGATAACTCATGGATAATAGACTCCGGTGCCACAGACCACATGACTCTCAATTCTCAAATTTTCCACACACAATCCCATCCCAAGTAACAGGAAAATTGTAGTAGCCAATGGATCTTTAGCTACTGTGTTGCTGATTTGGAGATGTTCACCTAACCCCTAGCCTTATCCTTAAAAACGTCCTCCATGTACCAAAACTGTCTGCCAACCTTGTTTCGATTCAAAAATTAACTATTGAACTTCATTATCATCCCATTTCCCCCCTTTTATTGTGTTTTCCACAATCGGAACTCGGGGAGGAGGATTGGACTTGCTAAGGAACATAGCGGACTTTACTACCTTGAATCCACTAAGAGGATTAGGGATAATTTGTCTTTGTCTTTCTATAGTTCCTCTATTAAAGATAACATTTGGTTGTATCACAAATGTCTTGGTCATCCCTCTTTTAGGGTCTTAAAAATCATGTTTCCTCATTTTTTTTTTCAAGGATTGGATGTTTCTGAGTTTCAGTGTGATGTTTGCGAATTGGCAAAACATTCTTGTGTACCCTTTCCTATTAGCAAAAAAAGAAGTTCATTTGATTCATAGTGACAAATGGGGTCCTTCTAATATTCCCAATGTTTCTGGGGTTTGATGGTTTGTCTGAATTGATGTTTGCACTCGGGTTACATGGTTGTTTCTCCTCAAATAAAAATCTGATGTCAACAATTGTTATTCCTAATTTCCACTCAATGATTCAAAATCAATTTGGAGTGAAAATCAAAAGCTTTAGGATGGATAACGCTAGAGATTACTTCAACCAAATCTTGTCCCCTTATTTCCAATCCCAGGGTATTATTCATGACTCGTCTTGTGATCATACACTCCGACAGAATGGAATAGCAGAAAGGAAAATGCACATTTATTCAACACTACTCATGCCATTCTCTTTCACAACAATGCCCCTAAATCCTATTGGGGAGAGGCTGTCCTTGATGCCACATACACGATAAACAAACTTCCCTCACGCGTCTTAGACAATAAGAGTCCTATGCAACTCCTCAACAATTTCTATCCTCATTTCTGAACCACAAATGAGCTTACTCCTAGGATTTGGGTGTATTGCCTTTGTCTATATCAACGGTCCACTACAAGGTAAACTAGACCCTCGTACCATCAAATGTGTCTTCCTTCGATGCTCATCTACTCAAAAAGGGTACAAGTGTTACCACCCTTCATCAAAAAAATTTTACACCTTGGCCAATGTTACCTTCTTTGAACATAACCCATTCTTCCCTAAGTCCTATCCTCAGGGGGAGATTTCAATGATAGAAGCTAACACTTGTGAGTCATTTAAACCCATTAACGCTCTTGATTTTCCTCCTATTCAAATCCGTACTGAATCACCTTGTATTCCTATTCCATCTAGTGAGTCATCTCCATCTTCATTTCCATCCAATGTCCCTCGTGATACTCCAAGGATTCCTCAAGTGTATTCAAGGAGAAAGGTTGTCCCAGAAGTGACGCAAGTCCAAGAACCTCACCCACATACCTCCAACCCTGATATTGGGATCACGATAAAATCTGATCCATCTTTACAATCTACTGAACCATCCATTGACCTAACAGACAACCTTGACCTTCCCATTGCTGTTAGAAAAGGTACCAAAGAATGCACCAAACACCCTCTCTATGTAACGACCCGACCCGTTCGTCCGTGGGAATTCTACTTATCCCGACCCCTATTTTTCTGTGGGTCAGGGCCGTCGACCATCGACCGTGCCGTTACCTATAGGACTTTCTACCCCTGCCCAGTGGATTTTTGCCTTCCCTAGATTCGAACTCTAGACCTGCAGGCTAAAGTACTAAAGTTCTTTGAATCTGGTAATCAAGTCAAAGAACTTTAGTACTTTAGCCTGCAGGTCTAGAGTTCGAATCTAGGAAAGACAAAAATCCACTGGGCAGGGGTGGAAAGTCCTAGTAGGTAATGGCACGGTCGATGGTCGACGGCCCATGACCCACAGAAAAATAGGAGTCGGGATAAGTAGAATTCCCACGGACGGACGGGCCGGGTCGTTACACTCTACCCTCTATCTCACTATGTTTCTCTTAAACATCTATCACCAACCCACAACAAATTCATTGCGAGTCTAAATACCATGATTGTGCCTAACATTGTTTCTGAGGCATTGTCAAAAAGGGTATGGAGGGATGCCATGAGGGAGGAAATGGATGCATTAGAAAAGAATAAGACATGGGAGGTTGTTGATAAACCAAAGGGGAAGAACATTGTTGATTGTAAGTGTATTTTCACACTAAAATACCAAGCAGATGGATCTCTTGAGAGATATAAAGCTAGGTTGGTGGCAAAATGATATACTCAGACTTATGGGGTAGATTATCAGGAGATCTTTGCTCTAGTTACAAAAATGAATACTGTCAGAGTTCTACTTTCTTGGCTACACACTTCAACGGGCAACTCCTATAGTATGATGTGAAGAATGCATTTCTCCATAGAGATTTAGATGAAGAAATTTACATGAACATCCCATTAGGATTTGCAGGGGATACTAGTAACATAGTATGTAAATTGAGGAAGACTCTTTCTGGTCTAAAACAATCTCCTAGGACATGGTTCGGAAGATTTGCTAAAGTCATGAAGAAATCTGAATATAAACAAAGCCAAGGGGACCATACTCTCTTCATTAAGCACTCAACTGTAGGGAAGGTGACGACTCTTCTAGTCTATGTAGATGATATCATTGTAACTGGAAATGTTGAAAAGGAAAAACATGATCTAAAGCAAAAATTAGTGGAGGAGTTTGAAATAAAGGAACTGGGCAAACTGAAGTACTTCCTTGGTATTGAGGTAGCATACTCTACCAAAGGAATTTTTATTTCTCAGCAGAAGAATGTGACTGATCTGTTAGCTGAAACAGGGTAGATTGAGTGTAAGTCGATTTCTAGTCCAATGGATCCAAATCACAAGATAGGAGAAGCTAAGGAAGAATCAACTGTTGACAAAAGCATGTATCAAAGGTTGGTTGGTAGATTCATATACCTTGCTCACACTCGGCCAGACATAGCATATGCTGAGTGTAATCAGCCAATTCATGCATGATCCACATGAATCTCACCTTCAAGCTGCTTATAGGGTATTGCATTACTTGAAAGGCACTCCGGGAAAGGGAATCTTGTTTAAGAAAAATGAGACACTAGCTTTAGATGCCTACATAGATGCAGACTATGCAGATTCTCTAATGGACAGAAGATCACAGGATATTGTACTTTCTTTGGTGGCAATCTAGTGACATGGAGGAGCAAGAAGCAAAATGTGGTGGCAAGCTCATCTGCAGAATCAGAATTTAGGGCCATTGCTCAAGGATTATGTGAACTACTCTGGTTGAAGATTATTCTAGATGATTTGAAAATCAAATGGGAATGTCCTATGAAACTCTATTGTGACAATAAGTCAGCTATCAATATTGCTCATAATCCTATTGAACATGATACGACTAAACGTATTGAAATTGATAGACATTTCATTAAGAAAAATTAGAGGAAGGATTAGTGTGTATCTTATATGTCCCTTCGGAACTACAATTGATTGATGTGTTAACAAAGGGATTGAATAGTTCAAGCTTTCATGATCTTATAGTCAAGCTGGGAATGGAAAACATCTATTCCTCAGCTTGAGGGGGAGTGTCGAATTGTAAATAGCTATGTATAGAGAAATAAACAACTGTGTACAGAGTAGGAAATCCCTTAAATTAAGGAGTTTAGTTAGAAAGATATCTTATATTTAAGAATTAGTTAGTTTCCTATTCTCTCTCCTAGTTTCCTATCTTGTCTATTGTAATTTTGTATATAATATTATGTATTCCCATTTTGAAATGAAGAGAAGAGAAATCAATTTTTCCACATAAGCATTAGAATGAGCATAGAGAAGGAAATACTTACAATTCTTGCACACTTAGGTATAGTAACAAGGGTGCATTTAGACAAAGGATGAGATAACTCATTCAGATAGCTTCTGGTTGGAATTAATTGATTTAAATGTCCAACAATAGTTGACTATAATCAAGATAATCTTATCGACGAATGACTAGTATTCAATTAACTAAGTTAACTAAGCCTTACATCTAGTTTACTAATAACATTTTTAATCGATTCAATATTTAACCAGTTGACTGAGTTGGTTATATAACACCATAAGTTAATGCACCAATGACTTTTATGTTTAGTTGACTCCATGACGTTCCATTCGACTCAACTAGTCAATGCAATAAGATTTTCTTATCTAATGGTTATATAAGTCAACTCAAATTAAATAGAGACCAAGTTTGCTTGAGCATCGACTCAATCTCTAATTTTGCCCGACTTACACTTCTTAAGCCCTCGTGATCCTCTAAGATCAAGCTTATGCTTACATTACAAAATAGGAACTCATGTTACCATGTCAAAGGTTTTCAATAAGCCTATCTAACTCAAAATTGTGACTTCAAAGATTACAAGTTACACAATCTCTTATAGCTCTCGGTTATCACAGCTTTATGTTGTCCAAGAGTTCACCTTCTTTTAGGCCCTCAGTCATTCGGATGCACTAAGCCCACAGCTCGATCCACATGCCATCTTTCACTATCACCTTTAAAGTTCCATCTCTTATGGCTCTTGTTAAAGCTCTTAAACGTGCTTAAATTTGCTCATCCCGCGGCCTCTCAACTATCCCATACCATTCTTTTCCAAACTCTAGTTGATCTCTTGAGCATGGAGTCTTGCTACCAAGTCCTTACAAGCACCATGGACACATTTAGTACCACGACAAAAACTTAAAACCCTTAAAACAAAAATGCCAAAACATGACTCGACTAGTTGACATGATTGCACCAACAATCTCCTTTTTTATGTGTATGACCAACCTTTTTAAGCTAGGGAACATAGAAGTCATAAATTCAAAATTTTGGCTCCCCTTGCTTCCAAGTTTCCTTTATTCTACTGTTTTACGAATTGGAGACAAGGTTTAGCAACTTTAACTTTTCTTTTTTCCACTTATCATACATCAAAAATGATAAATATGAAGTAGAGAGATTAATAGTCAAATAAGGCCAAAAGATAAATATTGCCATTTCAAATTTAAATTTTGAAAAGCATGACAAATCATTTTTGGACTTTCTAACTGAGTCGACTCCTTATCTATAATAGTTGATTGAACTAGATGGCATCTGACTGAATAGTTGACTTCTTTTTCATGAGAAAATATTATGAATAATCAATTTTGACACAATTTGTAAAATAAGTTAAAATTTCAATAGTTTCAATTTTCAAAGTATTAAAATAGTAGCAATCATAATTTTAATCAAATATGGGAAATTTTTAACAGTAGACAAATGATATGGTATATTTTAGAAAATATTAATTTTGTTAATTTATTTAAAATTTTCAATCATGAAACTATACTTAACAGTACATCTACCTTCCCAATAATTAGTGAATATGAATTTTAATAATTTTTGGCTCAACACAATAGATCACAACAAGCATTCGAACCAAAATATCAAATCTAAACACCACACTTAATATCTAAGTTTTTCGATACACAAATAAAAGGTTAACACTAATGGTCATAGTGACGTGTAGAAATATTAATCATAATTTTTCTAAGTGAACACATAAGTTTTTCTTTATATTACCTCGGTATGCTTTCATTGTTTGGTTGATGGCGTATGGGAGGTTGCCAATGCTAGCGAATGAAGGAGTTCGAGTAGGTCATGGGTTTATTGGATACTTGGCAAAAATGAGAAATCCAAGAGGTATGTAAAGTTTAATGTTGCATGTGCATCAAAGACTTTTGATATCTGGTTAAAATTGATGGAGGAAAATGTGTAAGAGGTCCTTGGAGCAATGTAAAAGCTATGCCGAAGAAGAGTTTAAAATATTAAGGTTGATTGGATGCTTGACAAAAGAAAATTATGCAATAGGAGTAAAAATGCTCAAAAATTAAGATTAACCAAGAGCATGTCAAGTGTCGTTAAGGAAGATCTGATTGTAAAATCTCCGGCCATAATGATTGTGAAGCAAGTAGCTTATGATTTAATAAGCGTCGAAGTAGATGCACATGTCAAGATGATGCTGGTTCTAGTAGAGATCCAGATTGAGAAGAACTGGAAGATTAGTCAAGTTTGAAAAGCTGGGAACTTAGAAGAAATAGATGCTTGTCTGGAAGGACTCGACGGCAAAGTATCATTGGCATAAAGACATGTAAGGTGAGAGATTACAAGTGAATGTAATTTTGGATTTTGGGTATATTTTCTACTTAAATGTGCACAATTGACTTAGGAATTGGTGTTCTTGGTTGAAATCGACAAATAAGCTCAAAGTTAAGCAAATATAGTCAATTGAACAGGTGAGTCGGCTATTGATAGTTTGTTACGAATGGAAACATTGTTCCTGCATGAGTCAACTAAGATGTAATTTGGTTGATTGAAGTTATATGAGTCGACTATTTGTCAACCGATTGGAGTTGAGTTGACAACCATGATCTTGAGTCTACTCAAAACTTATTCTTTGCATAAGATTCATGGGAAGAAGATTTGAGTCACTAGAGCCTAATCATTTATCCATGTGAATCGACTTAAAACAAAGCGGTTAGACGAAAAGGTTATAAGAGCTATCCAATCGAGTTGACTGATGACAATTATAGTTGGCTATTAAGGATTTGAGCCGACGGAAAACATGTTCTATGCCTATTACAAGGTTGTTAGAAGAAAAGGTGAGTTATCTAGTTGAGTCTCCTGATGCTAGTTGAAGTTGATTGATGAGGATTTGATTTGACTAGTATATTGACTCCACTAAAGGAGAAATAATTGCTGCATATAAAATTTTGAGGTTTATGTTTTAATTGACTAAGGAACAATTTGAGTTGATTGAATAGATAGGCCAATGTGCAACCTCAAAGGACATCAATCACATTCAACAAAATTTTGTTCTCCAATTAGTTTTCTGTGCTTGTAAGTGCTATTGACGATTTAGGAGTTTTTTCTCTTGAAAGATTTAGTTTTCTTTTTTGTTATTTTCTCTTGTATCCTAAATTACTGTTCTTTTGTAAAAGAGGAAAATGAGGTTTCTTCACCTTCTAGAAAGCAATGTTTTCCTTTGTAGGGGATTTTTGAGTAGTGACTTGGAGTATGAAGTGGGACTTGATGTCTGAATGACGCTTTATCCTTGTATTAGCATTGTTGCTTTTTGTGTGTATTTATTTATTTTTGGGTGCGTTAGCTGAAATGCAAGCCAATATATTATACAAGTTTAGCAATTGCAAGTGCAAAAGTCTAAATTTTAATTATAGGGTTGCACCTGTTCATCTCTCTTGTCTCACCGATCTTAACAAATACTTATTACATCAATACCATTATTATTTGGATGATGAAAACAATGATAAAGGACCTTTATATAGGCCTTACAATAATCTGGTTTCAAAGCACCTAAAATATCACTACAAGTTTAAATTACACGGTACTTATTGCTACATTGATTCTGTTTTGGTAATTTTCACTTTGATGTCGCATGCAATTATACTCATACAACTATGGTATGTTAAGTGCATGTTGCTTTCTACAGAAACTGCTGTTGCCAATTTCAGATAGTTTATAAGTATACTGATAATGTTTTTTATTGTCTTGATCCAAAAGCAGTCTTGAGAATGCTGGTGAGAATTCTCTGTTGCCTATGCTGAAATCTGTGAGGTTGGTTTTGGGACTATTATGCTCTAGTGCCACATCGTCCAGTATTCATCCATGTGAAGTTACTGATGAGGTGCCTTTTTCTGTTAGTTACTTATGCAGATTCTTATTCTTGAAACAGAATATTGAAATTTTTTGTTTTCCAAAGGAAGTACAAAAGTGCTAGTTAAACAATTCCATACAGAATATTGAGGTTAGGTTTTACATATTATTTCAGTTGACTTCCCACATCAATGGTAACCTCTTCTTGGAGAGGTACTATTAAGATTTGAGAATAACAATGATGGAAGATGAAGTTATAGGTAGATTCATACATATTAGCAATGTAAAAACATATACTTGAGTGCGGTGTTTGAAGTGCCGACTT
>NW_027432941.1:0-2390 GCF_044706935.1 Curcuma longa
CCGAAATTGAATCGGTCGCTAATTTAACAATCGATTTATAATATCGGTCGTTAACTAACGATCGATTATATTTCGGTCGTTAAATAGTGATCGATCCTATTTCGATCGCTAATTTAGCGGCCAATATCTAAATGGTCATTAAATTGCGACTGAAATAACAAATCGGTCGTTAAATTAACGACTGATTTTAAATCCGATCGTTAATTTAACGATCGAAATTTAATCGATAGCTAATTTTATAATCAGGCTAATATTGAGAAAATTTTAATAGACTTTAGCGATCGATTTGGCATTCGGTCGCTAAATTAGGGACCGAATTGAAATTCAGTCCCTAATTTAGCGGTCGATTTGGATTTTGGTCGCTAAATTAGCGACTGAATTCCAAATAGGTCCTCTATCTGCTCAGCGGTCACATTATTTACCGGATGCAGGGTAGCCACCTGCGAATCTGCCGTCTGTAGGGCTGTCACAGCTTGTTGAACCGCAGTCTGTAAGGCCTCTCAATCACTACACGAGCCTGCCGCCTCGCCTGAGCCGCCGGAACTCTCGCTGGTCTAAAGCAATTAAAACAAGTTAGTGGAGCCATTGAGAAGAAGAAAGAAAGACCGAAATTGAATCGGTCGCTAATTTAACAACCGATTTATAATATCGGTCGTTAACTAACGATCGATTATATTTCGGTCGTTAAATAGTGATCGATCCTATTTCGATCGCTAATTTAGCGGCCAATATCTAAATGGTCATTAAATTGCGACTGAAATAACAAATCGGTCGTTAAATTAACGACTGATTTTAAATCCGATCGTTAATTTAACGATCGAAATTTAATCGATAGCTAATTTTATAATCAGGCTAATATTGAGAAAATTTTAATAGACTTTAGCGATCGATTTGGCATTCGGTCGCTAAATTAGGGACCGAATTGAAATTCAGTCCCTAATTTAGCGGTCGATTTGGATTTTGGTCGCTAAATTAGCGACTGAATTCCAAATAGGTCCTCTAGTTATCTGCTCAGCGGTCACATTATTTACCGGATGCAGGGTAGCCACCTGCGAATCTGCCGTCTGTAGGGCTGTCACAGCTTGTTGAACCGCAGTCTGTAAGGCCTCTTGAGCCTGCCGCCTCGCCTGAGCCGCCGGAACTCTCGCTGGTCTAAAGCAATTAAAACAAGTTAGTGGAGCCATTGAGAAGAAGAAAGAAAGACCGAAATTGAATCGGTCGCTAATTTAACAACCGATTTATAATATCGGTCGTTAACTAACGATCGATTATATTTCGGTCGTTAAATAGTGACCGATCCTATTTCGATCGCTAATTTAGCGGCCAATATCTAAATGGTCATTAAATTGCGACTGAAATAACAAATCGATCGTTAAATTAACGACTGATTTTAAATCCGATCGTTAATTTAACGATCGAAATTTAATCGATAGCTAATTTTATAATCAGGCTAATATTGAGAAAATTTTAATAGACTTTAGCGATCGATTTGGCATTCGGTCGCTAAATTAGGGACCGAATTGAAATTCAGTCCCTAATTTAGCGGTCGATTTGGATTTTGGTCGCTAAATTAGCGACTGAATTCCAAATAGGTCCTCTATCTGCTCAGCGGTCACATTATTTACCGGATGCAGGGTAGCCACCTGCGAATCTGCCGTCTGTAGGGCTGTCACAGCTTGTTGAACCGCAGTCTGTAAGGCCTCTCGAGCCTGCCGCCTCGCCTGAGCCGCCGGAACTCTCGCTGGTCTAAAGCAATTAAAACAAGTTAGTGGAGCCATTGAGAAGAAGAAAGAAAGACCGAAATTGAATCGGTCGCTAATTTAACAACCGATTTATAATATCGGTCGTTAACTAACGATCGATTATATTTCGGTCGTTAAATAGTGACCGATCCTATTTCGATCGCTAATTTAGCGGCCAATATCTAAATGGTCATTAAATTGCGACTGAAATAACAAATCGGTCGTTAAATTAACGACTGATTTTAAATCCGATCGTTAATTTAACGATCGAAATTTAATCGATAGCTAATTTTATAATCAGGCTAATATTGAGAAAATTTTAATAGACTTTAGCGATCGATTTGGCATTCGGTCGCTAAATTAGGGACCGAATTGAAATTCAGTCCCTAATTTAGCGGCCGATTTGGATTTTGGTCGCTAAATTAGCGACTGAATTCCAAATAGGTCCTCTATCTGCTCAGCGGTCACATTATTTACCGGATGCAGGGTAGCCACCTGCGAATCTGCCGTCTGTAGGGCTGTCACAGCTTGTTGAACCGCAGTCTGTAAGGCCTCTCGAGCCTGCCGCCTCGCCTGAGCCGCCGGAACTCTCGCTGGTCTAAAGCAATTAAAACAAGTTAGTGGAGCCATTGAGAAGAAGAAAGAAAG
>NW_027432942.1:0-3772 GCF_044706935.1 Curcuma longa
TTCTTTTTTTTTTCTTAGAATCTGTCACTCTAGTGATTTAGTGATTTCATACGATTGGTCTCATGATTATATGTGAAAAAGTAAATTAAGAAATTATAGTTGATTATGATGGAGGATAATTGTTTCTCAAACAAAGGCTTCGATGTTAACATTAATAATGGTAGACATTGTCCTTGTGAGAATCATACTGGAAAATTTGGATAGCGCGGAGAGGCAGGGGCGGATGTATTAAGGGGCCCGGGGGGGCCATGGCCCCCCAGCCCAAGTTGAACCTTTAATGTGTTTAGATTAAACCCTTAGGGTTACTGGTTAATAGGTTTTAGGGTTAATGGGTTGTTGATCTATTGGATCCTAAACCAACCCGATAAGCAGATAAGGAAACCTAGAAATCGCGAGTCTGCCTTCGTTGGGTCCCAATCGCGCCTTCGTCTTCTTCGTGTCTTCGTCGGGCGCGACGGCAACAACTTCAGCTTGGATTGTCGGCGATCTGCAAGGTGGCTGAGGACGCCGGTGAGTGAAGGGTGGATTGGGCAGTGCCGATAACAGGGTCAATCGGCGGCGGCAGTGGCGTGAAGGGCAGACCGGAAGAGTCGAAGAGAAGAAGTAAATCGGGTGAGTTTCAGCCGAATATGTAAGTTTGTACTTAGGTCCTTGATATGTATTTTTGGACAATTCTTTTGTTCAAATGAGTATATCGTTTTCATTATATGACCCCCCAAATATAAAATCCTGGATCCGCCCCTGCGGAGAGGGGGGTTGATGTCTATTAAATTATTATTTAGTAATGATGTGACACTAATAAATAATTTTGCCAAAGCATACATATAAATTGTTAAGATTAGTGGTAGATAGACCGGATTGGGAAAGGGAAAGAGAAAGGGTGGATAATGCTTAATTTTAAAATATAAAATTTTTGGTAAAGTGATCGGTGGAGAGTTTAAAATAATATGAAATTAGATTATATAATCTAATGTGTTTGGATAGTGTTCTTGAATGTATCTATGTTTTAAATATTAATTTGATATACTGTATTAAGAACAACATAAAAAAATATTAATTAGTTTTAAAAAAATTAATGGATTACTAATTGGTTAAAAAAACGTTTTTAATTGATTGTTATATTGTAGCAATCAATTAAATTTGTTGATATGATAATGAATAATAATTTTAATTGATTGTTACATTGTAATAATCGATTATTATTTTTTTTTTTTACAGAGGGGCAAAATTAAAATGAGATATGCGATTTAGTAATTTTGAAAGTAATAAAATTTTTTCATATTTTTTTTCCATTTGCGAGTTCTTTACCAGGTAAAAAAAATAAGAAATATGAATATATGATTTGAAACTTTCAATTTATACTCCAACTTATGCCCTTAAGGTGAATCGTCCCTTGAAAAACAACTCACTATTTTTCTTCTTACTAAATGTGTAGAAACCTAATATAAAATCATTTTTACAATCAAAAGTATGAAACTCAACATTTGTATATAAAAAGATATTTAAATGTATAAATTTTAAAGTTTAAACCCTAAATAGGATCAGATCATATTATTTTAAATTTAATTGAGAATCTAATAAATTGTCCACTCTAGTCGATCCTTGATAGTTGATTCTTCAATTGACTTGATTTTGAATAGAATTATAGAAATATTCTATTCATGAGCAGTTTAAACTGAGATGACTCTTTTGTTGATTCAACATAGGAATTGATTAGGATCAACTTCCAATTCGTTAGATCATTGTCTAATAACTTCAAAACATCTTATTTGTTTGTTGAGTCTTACACACATAAGTAAAAAATCTATTTGAATCTCAAAGGATAAAATCCTAAGTGCAAATCACTTGATTCTCATAATTCATTTAAAAGTTTGCTTTTATATCTTTGTTTAACCCATGAGACAATCTCTCATTAGGTTATAAACAGGGACGGATCCAGAAATTAGAATTAGGGAGGCTTGACTTAATATAATAAATTATATATTATTATATATATATAATAATAATAATAATAATAATAATAATAATAATAATAATAATAAATCATTTATACTATACCATTCAACAAAGTTGTGTCTTATGAGATTTTGAAATATAAAATTCATATATAATAGAATCTACATCTATATCCTTAGTTAAATCTCGTTCAATATAGAGTGTCAAGCAATTTTCAAGAAAATCATCCTCCATTTTATTGCGAAGTGACGTCTTCACATGCTTCATTGCTGAAAAGGCTCGCTCAGTAGTGGCGGTAAAAATAGGTAACGTCAACACAAGATGAGTCAATCTGGTCAACATAACATAAACCTTTGATCGCCCACTCTCAGTCAATTGCTAACATAACTCAACAAGTGTAGAAACTTTTAAATTCTTCATCACGTCAAGTTTATAATGAACCAATTCATACTCCAAAGTAACAATGTCTTGCTCTGTGAAATTTTCAGGATAAAATGTTGTTGCAAGCTTGCAAATATCATCACTGTTAAATGAGTCAAATAACTTTTTCGGATCTAAAGTTGTACTAAGAGAAAGAAGTTCTACTGATGATTTATTGAACCAAGTATTTAACTCAGTTAAGATGAAATATATTGCTGCATTAAAAACATCAAAGTGGTAGTGCCGCGGGAGGCGATCTCAGCAAGTTGCGAACGACAGAAAAGAGAAGAAAAGAGATTAAGGGTTACCTGAGATTCGCTTGGCCAGTTGTTCGGTAGACGGTAGTCCCTGTCCTCGACTGCCGCCGCCTTCCTAAACTAGAGAAAAGGGGAACTAGAGAATAGGATTTATCCGTCAATACACTTGAACATGTATTCCCTATTAAAATTTGGCTTTTGGATTCTTTATTAAAAGTTGTGTTCGTGAGGGCTGGGTGGGTTGGGCTATAGCCCAGTACAGCCCTCACCAAGATCCGTCTCTGGTTATAAATTTTTTAGATGCGTCGAACCCTCGACTCTTTTCTCATATTAGCCTTCATTTATTTACTTACATAATTCACCTCCTTTAACTATTACCAAAGTTATCTTCTCGATGTTAATCATCTTGTGATTCCTCATATATATCATACCATCCTTCTTTTATTTTCAACTAACTTTGGGAGCCATCGAGTCGATATAAATTTGGTCACACCAATCTTACGAATACACAAGTTATAGAGCCAATCCTAACCTAAATCCTTTGCTAAATAATTAATTAAAAATAATTTTTGATCCAATCCCACCAAAGGCATGATTTATTAACATAAACCTATACCAAATTCAATCACTTATTTAAAAAACAATAAACAAAATGAAACTCACTGTAAAATGAGCTTAATTTTTATATCTCCTAGAGAGGTTCATTAAACATTAGATGTATTAAGCTGGTAAAAAGGTAACTTGCCATTTACGATACTTAGCTAACGTCACTTGTGATGATCTAATATATCTTGGAAACGTGCATATGCATCATGGATTAATTGGATGTGGTCTCTGAAGCAATGGTGTCATGGTAGGACATTCAGGTTGTCACTCAGGCACCCGCGATTTGATCTTTAGCTATGACGTATTTGCAGGAATTTTCCTCCAAATGAGGATCGTAATCAAAGGATGTTGGGCATCTGGGCTGGCCACTGCATGCACTTTCCGATTTACCATGGTGGCCAGTAGGAAACTTCCGTAGGGCCGGATCGGTCACCTCCAGAGATAGTCAATGAGGCTAACTGGGATTTATCATGAATTGATTGGATGTGGCCCTATGACATGATTAAGTTGGTTATTATGGGATAGATTTCACT
>NW_027432943.1:0-7686 GCF_044706935.1 Curcuma longa
GAATAAAACGTCACTATGTTCGTCGTTGACACTCGGTCGAGCCCCGTCGAATACCAAACCAATACTTTCTCACGTCGCTTTCGCTCCGCGTCGTTATCACTCGCCCGTCGCTTTCGCCAAATATATAGTAAGGCCTCCTCTTTTGTTTCCTCCGCATATTTCTATAAAGTCAAGTGGCTCCGCCCAATAGAGCAAGGCCTCGAGTTCCCTAATTTACTATATTTTGGCCCGCGAATCCGGTCAAGCCTAAGACACTTTGCTGAAAGCGCAAAAGTACCCGCCTAAAATAAATATAAATTCGAGAAATTCTATTGACCTTATAGATCTGTTTCTACTATATGCTTCATACCTTATACTTAATACTTATAGATCTGTTTCTACTATATGCTTATAATAGGCAAGTACTCAAAAGAGGGAGAGAAATGAGATTGACCTTATCCTTATAGATCTGTTTCTACTATATGCTTCAGACCTTATGGATCTGTTTCCACTATATGCTTCTGCAAGGAGAACAATTACACTCTCGGGTGACCATCAAGAAGGGTGGAGTTCATGGCCTCACTACTCTTGCTGGGGAAGACAAAACAGGTATCCAGCTTCTACATATTCAATATATGCCTCCCGAGTCATAATGAAGCAAGAACGAATCTGAAAGCTAGTAATATAGTCCCGGGATTGTATTGAACTGAATCTGCTCTTCTTATCGTCGACCACGTCGCAGTAGAATACGGTATCGCTCGTCCCTTTGGGGCTACAGAGTCGTTCATGGCATGTGCCCCCTACGTCCCTCTCCCCTTTGCCTTTGGGTCGAGCACAACACTAAGCTTTGCAGCAAATTGTATAAATTGCTACGCAAAGTCGATCGGATTAGTCGTAAATAGCCTTTGGGGCTATTTATCTCCCCAATATATAGTAAGGGCCCTAATATAGTAAATTGATAATTTATTATAGTATGGCGGATTAGTCTACAATAGCCTTTGGGGCTATTTCTCTCCTTAGGGCTAATATAAGCTACATCGGATTAGTCGTAAATAGCCTTTGGGGCTATTTATCTCCTTTTACTAGAGGCTTTAATATATACAGAACTTAACTATATTAGGCCTTTCTTTCTTTCTTTGATTCTCTTCTAGCTTGACTATCTTTATATATAGTAGTAGTGTTAGCTGCCCCGGGTAGCAAAGGGACCCTCATCTCATTATTTTGTTTGTTTTTTCTTTCTTGTTGTCAATTTTTCATAGTCAACTATTCTGGTGCGATGGGGAGCTATAGCTATCTCGATGGCGAATGAATGCGAAGGCAGGTGCGTTGCGTACTCATGAAAAGAAGATAGGTGCGAGCCGACCAGCGACGTCAGTGAAGCAGAGGACGGAGCGAAGAGAAGTAAGCTAGACATGAGAGGAAGGGCAAAGTGGAGTGGCAGAGTTAAGCGGAACGACAGTGGAGCGGCTCCGTCAAGCAACGCGCGATCTCTGCAAACTGAACTGCAATCCTTTCTTTGCAAATCCACGATGCTTAACCCCATCCCAGGCCGAAGTCAGACGAACCTCCGTTGGGGCTTCGTTGAGCTACGGCGGAGTCAAGCTATGCGCTTGCAATCCTAAAGCCATCAAAGCAAAGCAAACTCTAGTCTAGTTGGGAACCGAGGTGCTATGCCTCATGCCCAGGTCAGCGACTCTTTGACGAAAGGAAAGCAACAGGAATTATGGCTTCCAGACGGCAGGACCGGCACGACTCGAAGACTCAACACTCACGCGAGGGAAAGAATCCCGTCATTGCTCAAGAGCCCTATTTCCCATGAGCGAGCCCACTCATCAGAAAGATCAGAAAGAGAAGCTCGTGAACGAGAGCAAAGGGCATCAAACACTACCTATCGAAGCCAATTCAGAAGACAGCGAGGGGAGACCTTTAACGGATGGGTTCAGGTTGAGGATGTGCCTCGGCTAAGTTGGAGAGAGGTGCTAGTGGAGCAGAGGCACACGCATCACTGATCTTGGGAAGAGAATAGGTCCCTCCCATTACTTGAGGTTAGGCAGAGCTGCGATAAGGAGATCCATATTCCCATGGGTACGGGTGGCGAATTGAAAGATTAGTTGGTTGGTTCGTTGGATCGGATCATTGGTCCATGGGAAAGAATCCGTCTATTTCATAGGAGCATTAAGCCATTGGTGAAGAGAGCCCAAGACTTCTCTGATTGATCCGAGACCCGGGGAAAAGAAAGAAAAGAGCGCCCACCTCACTGAGAGAATCAAGAAGAGGACTGAAAGCCTGTATATAATATAAGTTCCAAGAATCTAGGTTAATTTAGTTCGCCTAATAACCTATAACCTAAACGCTACGCGAACCAGGGGAGGAAGAAAAGGGAACTCTGAAGGTCAGCCCAGTCAACCGAGCCAGAATCAATCATAGTCTCTGTGCGTGGGGTTACTTTGGAAGCTAGACTATAGAGGAAGGCAGAGACGGATAGGGAATCCCAGGCTCTGAAAGAGGAAGGCAAGCTACTCGACCAAGGGAAGAAGATGCTAAGGGATCTGAAGTTAAGATGCTATTAAATAGGGAAAGGGGGTAACCATACCAAACCAGATAGGGAGAGGAGCGAAACGGAAAGGAGCTATTCTGAAACAAGGTTCGATGAGTCCGGGACTGGTAGAGGAAAGAACTAGCGAGACTAACCTTACTATAATTTCGAAGCGAATAAAACAAAGCTAGCTCGGCTAAGCCTAATATAAAAGTAAATTGAGGAGGTAACCAGCTTTTGAAGCACCGAATAGGGATAGGTACTTGGGTACTAAAGAGATTTCACCGGATTATAGAATAATAGGCGCATGCCCATTTTAACTTATATTATATACAGGCGCACGCATATTATATACAGGTTGATTCTTGTGATTAGTTCGCAAGCATTGCACTTTAAGTCGCTCATGTCCTCGTCTCCACTTCGTCTTGTCCCCGACTCGACTGCTCTCACTTCACTCTGATTCTCGCGTAGGGGTTGTCCTTCTGAACCTATCTGTCTGTGATCTCGCACCTATTGATCCTCTACTTCCTCTCCCGCTCCATGGGTCTAACATGGCATATAGCTGTGAACTCCCATACGAGTCCAGAGATAGCTATTCTGAGTGATAGGCACTTTGATGTTGATGGTGCCGAACCAAGGTGTGTAGCCTCACCTGCCTCCAAGGTGTGTAGCCTCTTCTGCCTCCAAGGTGTGTACTCTTCTGCCTCTTCGTAGTCTGCTGCTTCATATACTATGAAAGAGTGAGTAGTCCCAACCGAGCCCTAGTGTTATGCGGATCCCCTTCCCTCCCTTAATATAAAAAAACACTTAGAGCACGCATATATATAGATAATATTTGCGCTGCACTAATGACATTTGAAACCTGGATTCCAGCGTTTTATAGTTAGGAAGGCCCTTTAGAATTGGGCTTTGAAAATCATTCAAATATATATACCTAAAAAGAAAGTCAATTCCTCTTCTTGCATGTGTTAAGCATATAGCAGCCCTAATATATACAGTTGAGACTGATTTTGATCTAATTTATATTTATTTTTGGGGAACTTATATTATATACAGGCCTCAATTGTATATATTAATATGGGCATGAATTCCATTCCTGATCTTTCACTGCTGCAGATTACCGGCTCGGGCAGGTCCCGCACAATGCTATGTCCCTATATCGCCCAGCTCATTGGGTCCGGCAGCTACTAGATCAAAACTGGAATTCAATATCTGATTCTATTCTTTATACCACTCAGATTATGGCCATATTTTAGGCTTAGTCGTAAATAGCCCCTTTGGCTATTTATATGCCTCTGCGTAGCAGAGGTACAACTCTTATATTATATACAGTTAGTCTACGCCAAAGGGGCTATTTATCTCCTTTAGTCGTAAATCGCCCCAAAGGCTATGCAGAGAAGATAAATAGCCTTTGGGTCTATTTTCGACTCAAAGAGGCGTAGCCGAGGTACTTATCTTATATTATATACAGGCTGATTAGTCTACTTAGTCGTAAATAGCCCCTTTGGCTATTTATATGCCTCAAGGAGATAAATTGCCCCGAGAAGATAAATAGCCCCAAAGGCCCTACTTACTATAATTAAGTTCTAATCTGCCTTACTATAATATAAAGACCTCAGCTATGCTGAGTAGAAGAAATAGCCTTTGGGGCTATTTACGACTAAGTAGAATAAACCATCTTACTAAAAAGGAAATACCTCTGCTATGCCCCTATTGAGTCGAAAATAGACCCAAAGGCTATTTATATGCCCCAATATTATAGTAAGGGGTGGCAGAGGTACTTATCTTATATTTAGTAGGATTAGTCTACGCCTTTGGGGCTATTTATCTCCTTAGCCTTTGGGTCTATTTTCGACTCAAAGAGGCGTAGCCGAGGTACTTATCTTATATTATATACAGTTAGTCTACGCCAAAGGGGCTATTTATCTTCTTGGGGCTATTTATCTTCTTGGGGCTATTTATCTCCTTTACTAGATTTTTGGGCCAATCACTTAGAAGGATTCCTACCTGTGCCATAGGGCTCAGGTGGGGGCTCCCAGGATCAAGTGATCAAGTCTCAGTTTCACGCTCGGACAGTAGTGGACGAAAGGAAACGAAGAGAACTCAAGCGCGAGTCTCAGTCCCAATGGCTATGGTAGTTTCTCAAGACAATCCAATGGCAATAGGCTCTTTTCTCAAGGCGTCCGGCAATAGGCTATGTTTTATCAAGGCTGAGGGCACCTAAGCTAGAGGTAGCTGGGCTCCGAGACCTACCGGAATGGAGTAGCATGGATAAGAGTTTAATAGAGAATTGTTAGCGCGGGCCCGCCAGGTATTTTTTCTTCTTTCTTTTACCCAAGCAGATCCGATCCTATAAAAAGTAGATGCTTCCCTCATGCAATGTCCAATCTTCTCATATGTGAGTCCGAGCAAAAAGAAAGAAAGAGAGAATCGGCCCATCCGGACTTCCCAACCAACCTGATGAGTTTTGTGTTCGCACCCTCGTCACAGAACCTCAGTAGGTCATAGAGTACTATATAAAGATGTCCCAGCCAGACACAAAGAAAGAGTAAGTGCGACCGAGCAAGTGGAGCGAAGCGGAACGCGCAGTCATAAACGAGAATTTCAATTGCTCGCATTTCTTGAGTCTGCCAGCGAGACATTCATGATATGGTAAGAGATGAGCCATCGACAAAGAACAATCAGAGTCAGTGCGACAGAGTCAGTACGACTAACGAGAAAGAGTAACGAAGAGACCTTTGAATAGACAAAGACCTATCCCATGGTCAACAAAATAGGTAGAGCGAGACCAGACACCTTCTCTCTCCTCTGCCATTCATCTATTCTGGATGCGCCAAGCATTGATCTTCGAAGTTGGTCTTTAGCGCGATCCGGCCCTCTCTTGCTTCTGGCTCATAACCTGAATTGACTCTTATATAAATTCATTATCTTTCTTGTGTTAATTTGAATGGCCTGGAAACTCAACTGGAATGAACTGAAACTGAATCTCTTACCCGTACCGTTATTCAACAACTGGAAGAACTAAAGCAACCTACTCGGACTCTACAGGGACAGGATTCACATATTTAGTGCATGTAGCCCCTTTCCGAACAGCAACTGCTTTAGTCTCATATGTTCATTGCATTGCTTTTCCAGTAGTTTGAAGTACCGAACAACCTTACTCTAGATCTTCCTATTCACTCTTGGAAGAAGGATAGGAGCGAATGATAATGACGCCTCTCTCAACAACTTCGCTAGCAACGGGCAAAGAACCATTCACTCAAATTGGAGCAGCAGCCGAATAAGGCAGAAATAGCTGCCGAATCCGACTTTCCATTAACTCTCTCGCAGGTGGAGATGATAAGTAATTTGTGTTCGTTCTTCTCCTGTCCTCGTAAGGGGCTAATACATACTTCCACGTCGCTATCGCAGCAAATTACTGGTATTACGTGCCTGCAAGAGTAGTTCTATCGGCCATTCACTCTATTTACTGTATGGCCCTAACTCTTTCAACAGGTTATGAGCCGTTCCTCTCCGATAAGTCGAGTGACAAAGCGAACTAGTAAGTCTTCATTCCTCGTATCGGGTCACTGAACAAAAGGATAGAAGCCTCGTACGCAACTGAGCTAGCGGCGGGCTTTCCCTACCTTCTTTGCACCTCTTGGATATACGCCTCAAACCCGAAAACAAAGGAAAGAACAGAATAAACTCGTCTAGCTACGGGAACCTGCTTTCAAATATATGTAATTGGTGCCTCCAATAAAATCTCTCCCTACGGTCGTTCGCCGGCATAAACTAACAACATCTCCCCAAATATATAGTAAGGGCCCTATTATTACCAGTATACTTGCGTGCCTGCAAAAGGAGATAAATAGCCCCAAAGGCCCCTACTTACTATAATTAAGTTCTAATCCGCCTTACTATAATATAAGTACCTCTGCTATGCCTCTTTGTGAGTCGAAAATAGACCCAAAGGCTAAGGAGATAAATAGCCCCAAAGGCGTAGAATAAACCATCTTACTAAAAAGGAAATACCTCTGCTATGCAGAGAAGATAAATAGCCTTTGGGTCTATTTTCGACTCTAAGGAGGCGTGGCAGAGGTACTTATCTTATATTATATACAGTTAGTCTACTTAGTCGTAAATAGCCCCTTTGGCTATTTATATGCCTCTGCGTAGCCGAGGTACTTATCTTATATTATATACAGGCTGATTAGTCTACGCCAAAGGGGCTATTTATCTTCTTGGGGCTATTTATCTCCTTAGCCTTTGGGGCTATTTACGACTAATCCGAAACTATTCAACCCTGTATATATATATTGGCATTATAGTAAGTGCTGAATTTATATTGATTTTAGGAGGCTTGAGTTCAGAATTGGGCTCCCGCCTAAGAGTACCGCAGCAACAATAACAGTCGTGAATGGCCCTCCCTATTATTACCAGCGAGTGAGGGTTCCGGAGAGGAGAATTTCTCAGTGCCCTCATTATTATTCTATCGTTCGGGAGGCAGATCGTCCACCCTGGCCCGACCTAAGATAGAGGAATGATCAAACCATGAACTGAACTCGAAGAAGCAGTTGGACTCTGAACTGCTTAAGAAAGGGATTTCCCTCTCCCTAAATATCAAGCGAGCCCTTACGTCCCTTGCATTCTCTGCCCCGTCGCTATCGCCAAATATATAGTAAGGCCTTCATTCAGATAAGAGACTACGGTATGCAAGTCCGGTCCGAGGCCCTCTATTGCTCTTTCACGTCATTAATCTCGCACTACATCGCACAAGTAAGTACGACAGAGAATGTGCGATAAGAGCACGTAATCGGCACAAAGTGCCTTTACCACGGGAGATAGCTACACATTTCTTTAAAGCGACTCGAGCGATGACCCGGAAATGCTCTCTGTTGGAGCCATACCTCACCCTACGCACCAGAATAGACACGAGCGAGCAGAAGTTTAATCAAATGCCTTATTATCAGCACAACGTGCTTTTCTTCCTCACCGGAAATTAGGTTTCTAGTCTGATAACGCACTTTTGTTTTTCCACTGGATGCTGCCTTCTTCATCTACGTGAATATGATACACTAGTCAAAGAACCGGATCAGCTTCACTTAGAACGGGATCGATCTCACTTGGCCCATTCCTCTACGTCTTAGTAAGGTGCCCCAGGAGCAGCAGTCGATTCTTCTGCGGAAATG
>NW_027432944.1:0-42544 GCF_044706935.1 Curcuma longa
GTGGTAATTTTCGGAAGATGCATCAGACTCTGTTAATACTAGTCATAGACACTAATAGCTCAAAAAAGTCAGTGCATCTACCAATCTACTATAAGACTCCATGCATTTGCTATTTTATAAATGTAGTGGAAACTTTGTAGTTCAAACATGGTATTATGTTCATAAACACATAAAAACACAATGACCATTAACCTAACATGCTACCTAACTAGCCTATTCTTGGTAGAAAGTAACTATAAACTCTTGCATCTAAACGAGCTAGTTTTCCAACTTTGTCCAAAAATTCCCATTTTCAATTGAATTCTAATGAAGCTGAAACCAAATCTGACATTACAACCTTACATCATTAGTACTAAAGCACTCCTACGAGAACATAGTTCTCCGATGAATGGTATTCATACATGTGCAAGAACAAGAAAAAGTTAGATGCATCTACAATGCAGTAATTGCAACAAAATACTTATATAATTATCTTTGAAGAACATTCTGTTTTGTCATACAATGATAAGGCAAGATATGAAACCCATAGGTTGTACATGATTATACAACGTGAGAAACAAGGAACTTCAGTTGTTTAACAACAGTTTGACGTTATGATGCCTTGTCAAGATATATGAATCCCAATTACTAGCAATTATGCTTCAAAGTGTATTCATCGTTTCTTTTGTGTGTGTGTGTGGGAGGGGTGTGTGTATCATCAACTAGTCATCGACCTTCTCAAACAAGAAACTTGTATAAAAATGGGGCAATGTACTCAATTGCAGTTAATGATGTAGTTAAAATAAATTAAATAAACTGTACCAGCACAATCATCTTTTCACATGAACGGATGAAAAGAAGAGTCTATACACAAATTATATGCATCCAAAGAGGAGGAGACCTTAATCCGTGAGGTTGCATTATCCGAGAACAATTCGATCAGCACACCGACGGCCCCCTCGGCGCCAGAAGCCGACCCATCCTCTTAAAAGCAAAGTGGGCGCAGTTGGACAGGGCGATCCAGCATACAACCTCATAAATAAAATCGAACGCCGGATCCGACAAGGACGAATCGCCCGATTCGTCCCAGCCAGGGCCGGAATCTCCAGAATTCCAACCTCTTCCTCCGTCTCCTCCACCACCGAAAGGCCCATCGTCGCCGTCCCCGAAGAAGCCGTCGTCCACGCCACCGCCCTCCGTGTGAGTCCTCCGCCGGATTCGGCGCATGCTGCGGCGGGCGAGGGCGGCCGGGGCGGAGGCATGGCGAAATATGTCGGTTCGGACTACGGCGGGCGGAGCGACGGAGTCGAGCGCGGAGAGGGAGAGGGAGTAGCGGGCGACCGCCTTGGCGGAGACGGAGAGGCCATAAGCGTTGGTGATCGAGAAGGCGTCAGCGACGGAGGAGGAGGTCTCCATACGCGGCTCTACCCGGCGGTGGAAAAGAGTTATACAACGACGTGGCGTGAACCGTGAGGATTGAGGACGAAAGAAATCAAGACACGGCGATCTATAAAATAAGAATTTTCCTGCACTTATTTATTTAGCGTGAATTTTTTTTTTATAAATTCCTTTTGACATTTTTCTCTGAAAAAAAATCTGATCGTAGAAAACATGTATCTTTTTTTTTTAAAAAAAATAAACTGATCATTTACTTCATTCTCTCCGTCTTGGCTTTCAGTGGTCCTGTCAACTACTACAGTTGTACTACAGAAGTTTGGACTTGTCTAACAAAACTATTTTGTTGGTATCTCTCATCTTGTGTTCCATTGATGTATTCAAGTTTGTTAGCACAACTACAACCTCTTTTTAATAAAAGCATTTGGTTTATTTGAGTGTAAATAGTGACGACTAGTAGAAAGAAATGGAGCTCTCTTCAATAAAAAAAAAAAGTAAAATCTGCCATTCAACAGTTTTACACTATCCATGATCATTTATATGAAAATAAATGAAAAAAAATACAGTTGACCACTACGAAAAATAACATTATCTTAACTTCAACTTTCATCTAACAAATCTAACTTTTAAAACAAATTGAAGCTCTCAAACTTTGAAAATCTATGCAGAAATTGGGAGCTGAGGGACCATGAAACAATGCACAGATAAAAGTTCAAATTTCATCCGATTAATCTATCTTTTCTCTTAATTTATTTAATAAATAAATCTGAAACACGATTTATAAACACTTTTCCTAAAAAAAATAAAAATGTAAAAAAAAAAATCCCATTCAGTTAAAAGATAAGTGTAAAAGCATATCTGTGTTCAGAAAGTGAAACAAGATTTTATCACATTTCACGCACGCATCCCATTCGGTTAAGTAAAGAAACACGCAAAGTCCTAGCAAGGCGTATTTATTGCCTGGCTGAAACAAAACCACCACGAAAATTTAGGTCCAAAAAAATTAGCAAGTCAATAGCTGAGAAGCTTGTACGAAGTTAAGAAAATTTACTTCTTCCCGAGCTAATTTGTATCCTAAACAAATACAAATCAAAATATACAAAATCAACTTGGAACAAAGATTCAAGAGAAGGGCAGGAAAAAGAATGCTCTGGGGTTGTTAATTTTCATACTGAGACTGTATAAGAAGACACAGCAGGAGCCGCGCAACTATATCGTTGGAGCTAAGCACTTGCGCTCATCAAGATTGCTTGCAGTAGACAAAAAGAATCATGGCAAACTCATTAGCTGCAAGTCTGGTTAGACCATTACCACCTGGACATGTGTTCCAAGCCTCCTGATGAAAGGCAACATCAAAATTGAATATTTTCAACCTCTACGTACCATTTAGAACTTAATCATCTGGATCCATCTCTTCGTCTTGCTCGATGGATCTACTCACATCACTTTTGTTCCCAGTATCAGATTCAGCCTCCGCCACTGCCTCATCATCTTCTTGAAACTCATCCTCCTCGATGTCGTCATCTTTGGCTGCAGGAGCATTAGAGAAGGCCATTGCTAGGCCGCGAACCATCCATTCAGGGCATTCATCCTCACTTATGTATTGCGACTTGAGATTGTTGCTCATGGCATGGTCAGGGATAACAGAAGATTTGGAAGTTCTACAAAAACATTCTGGGAAAGGGTGTGAAAGAAAAGACACAGATTTTGATGATTCAAACTCTGCAATGAATCCATTCACACCCAAGCTCCTGTTAAGATGATCCCGCACCAATGCTGTCCAATTATGCGGTGGATGATATAGATTATCACGTACAGAGCTGAGCCACTCAGCAAGTATTTGTCTGGTGAAAGCAAAACTTCATTATGTTCATCATACAGAAACAAATGCAGTTCCAAGTCTTTTAAATATAAAATTTCTATAGAGAGAATTTGCACATCTCCATAGTACAGCTGCAAGCAGTACCAGACAACCATTAATATCGAGGAATCAATCAAGTGGTTCCCTAGCATGTACAGAATAAAGCATCCATCAGTTTTACGTTTTTTTGGGGAAAAAATCACTGCCAACCTTTTACCTGTTCAGATTTAGGGGCACAGATCTGAAAATGAGTCAGGAGGGAAGGGAAAGAGAAAGGGTGTTCTAGCATTTATAATGTTTCCAAAGATGGTAATCTTCATATCAGTTCAATTACGCACTAATTTAAAAGTTTTTGTAAAAAAATAATAATAATCACTATTTGGAATGGAATTTGAACCATATCAGAATGCATGGAATCCCAAATCCGTGGAATTCTTTCCTCAAGTAGCTTGGCCATAAACAATAGTGATGCTGCAAAGGAAGGAGAATCCTTGCAGCTCTTTAAATACCAAAGTAACTTCTGCAGCATACCAAACTAGTTTAATCTTTTCTGTTCCATATAATATCAGTGTAGATGTCCAAATTGTGGGATTCTTTCTTCATGTAACTTGTGCATAAATAAAATGCTGCTACAGGGGAAAAGAAAATTCCTGCTGCCCTTGATATATCAAAGTAATTTCTGCTGAAAATTATGGTCATTGGATACCAGATGCTAGATTCATCCATTAAGTCATAGGGATATTGTCTAGGATTACAACACATCAAGCCTTGTTAATCTGTGCAATTCTATATCGCAAGCACTGTTTTATCATCTAACAATTAATTTTTCAAATAATATTTTTATTTTTTTTATAATAATTCCACACATCTAACTTATCATTTTCTTCACTGCCACACTATCTTCTGGTACATATTTCCTAACCGTTCAATGCTCACTGTCTAGCTCATAATGTATTGTCAATTTCAGTAGTTTCATGAACTTTTATATCTGCATAATAGAAACACAATTATGCAAGATTCCAAAAATTCCTTTCAAAAAATTTAACTACTCTTGAATAGACTTCCTATCTATCAAATATAAACTATTCCTTCACTTCTTTTCAATACTAAACCTACATATATTCAATATTAGTTCTACATACTCTAAAAACTATATTATTTAAAAAAATCCTCTCCACATTGAAGGTTGGTGTTTATTTTATTCACAATCTCATTAATTATCACAGTAATATGGTTTGCATGGCAGAAATATACTTCGCAAAACTAGGCATGCTTTATTGTGTGACGAATTCTACTAATGAAGTCTTGGCTGATATTTGTTAATCAAGATGTTTTTTTAATATATTTTTGTAATTAGTTTCTCTAAATTTAAATTTAATTAATATCTCAACGGTGCAGTTTTATTTTTAAAAGTAAACAACTTAAATGGAAGGATCTTAAAGAGTAAAACTCATGTGAACTTTGAACCTCCGTCCTACTAAAAAGTTCATTAGTAGTAATGCAAAATAAAGAAATGAATAAGAGCTTCACAACAATACTAAACTATCATGCATGTCCTTTATCACAACGGTAAAATTACTAATTATTTTTCCTTCTCAAATTTTCATCACAATAACTGTTTAGGAACTCTATTGTAAATTTTTCCTAAGTCAATAAGCCATGACAATCCCTCTTATATATTTCTTAACTATAGTTGAGTTGGTTACGACGGAACAGCGTTGCTGAAGTGGGCAAGGGTCGAATCTCGACAAAGCCGAGGCAATGCCCTCCTCCGTCATGGCCAACTGCAGCTTCTCGATTTACCTCCTCACAGATGATCGTGGGGCCGACTGTGTGGGGTCGTTGAAGTGGCGGATTCCACCTTTTGCTGATGATGCCCTTGTCACAACGGTAAAATTACTAATTATTTTTCCTTCTCAAATTTTCATCACAATAACTGTTTAGGAACTCTATTGTAAATTTTTCCTAAGTCAATAAGCCATGACAATACCTCTTATATATTTCTCAACTATAGTAGATCTTCCAGACATAGATAAACTAAATTTCAAAAATTAACATTAGGATTGGTGCAAAAAACTCAAATGATAAATAAAAACAAATGCACCATTTTTTGGAAAACCTAACATATGCCAAATGCTCAGAAAGATTGTTTTCCAATTCATACAAGTAACAAATCAGTATCAAAGAAATTACCTATTAGGACGATAGGTTACTCCAGATGCTGTTTGGTATACTCGGTGACCCATTACTAAACTTGAAAAATCAGGCCAACCACTACCATCATTGTTAAACCCAGGAAAAAATGCATCGGCTTCAACAGAAACATAATAATCAAGAGCATCCCAGATTAACCTGTGTGCTTGGTTCCTCAAATCCATAGGTAAAGGATCAGGCTCTGTATCAGTCTCTGCAACCCAACCATACCAACCCTCCTTTTCATGCTGATAAAAGGGCCTTGCAGGAGGTGGAGGGAGAGGTCGTGGCCAGGGCCCAGCCTTTTTCCACTCCTCAATAAGTTGTTTTTCACTCTTCACAAAAGGAGGCTGAGGAATATTTGAAGGGAGAGGATATTCAGGACCAATCAAGCTTGACAACTCTTTCTTACTACACAAGAAAGTACGATCTACTAAGTTCATATACATAGCTCGCAGAGGAACTAAAATCCTCTGCCCTCCAAATGTCTCAGAACCAGCCAAGTAGATTATAGTATTTGCAGGATAACCCATTGCACGAAGAATAAATCCAACCTGCAGAAAATCAACCTAAAATTAAAATGCAGAAATATAAAAGAAATCATCACTCACAGGTAGACAGAATATTATAGAAATTAAACAAAACAACATCTAGATATAGTAGAGTTATTCATAGTTCAAAGTAAAACTTAGTATCTTCATTGAAACCAACCTAGAGTAAGAAAGTCAATATAAGATATTAGTAGGGTTGGAAATTTTTATTTTTTTATTAAGTGCCTTATATATACGACTGACTAGTAGATTGTAAATTTTTTTACCTCGCTAAAGGAATATCCAAAATTGTACCACTTGGATAAAGTCTAGTAATAGCAGTTCATGATAGTCCAATATAAGATGTGCAATTTGTGCATGTATTTATGTGTGTGCATGCATGTGAGAGATGGAGATAGAGAGGAAACAACTTGCAGTTATTATACTTTCTGAGAGAACCTCTTACATTCTCTAGCTATTGCACTTTGAAATATTCTTAGAAGAATTTGTTTTTTAAGGCAATTGAGTGCGAAATTTAAATTTCATAAGTGAGCAGAAATGTAAACCAATATGTGAACAACAACATAGTAAGTCTTCTTTGGGAAGCTGGAAGACCTGGGTCGGCTATGATTTATTAATGTAGAAACATTAAACTGTTGACCATTGGCATAAAGGCAATGAAACTTAAGTAGGCATGCTAAAGATGACCTTGAACTTTTTCTATGGAGGTAGAGAACCATAGAGTACTTCTCAAAACACTTTCAAAATGAAATATGTTTTCTAACCCCTGCTCCAGCATTGCTTACACAAAACCATATTACTTCGCATGATTGAGTACAGTTACCTCTTCAGGCATGAGAGGACATGAACCATTTTGTTTTCGAGCAAATGAATCAGCAACAAGATCATCAGCAATCACTCCTTGATTTATCAGCTGCTTCCTGGTATACTGGATAAGTTCAGTATGAACATCCTGGCCAAAGAGTGTTAAAATGCAGCATGTTAAACAACAGAGAATTAGTTAAATGGTGAATGAGACCTGAAAACAGAATAACAAAATTTACTATATCACTAATCCAAACCTGGAAAAGTTCAGCACAACCATGAAATGCTAGAACATCCCTCATAAGTCCTGGGTGATAAGATAGATAAGGACTGCCAGTTGCTCGTAACCTGCAATTGAATTCAATTTCATATCAACTGTATTTAAATGCACTCCAATACTAACAGTTTGGCATTTCAAACTGTAAAATGTTCAGAAAAAAACAAATCCACTTCAAAATTTTTGATGAAGAATAGGCATTATCTTATAAGCTCAAGCATATTGAAGTCCAGTAGATTCTTATGCACATCAACAAAATTTTATTAAGAATAAATGTTCAACTATTTAATGCGCATCAGGATTTAGCTAAAGTGATACCTCTCTACTATCCTGTTACCAAGTGCCCGAATTTCTGATCGGAATTGAAGAGCATGGAAAGCAACTCTGCATCTAAGTCGCTGATATTCATCCATGCTTGACGGAAGGATTGCCTAGAGAAGGGAGAATGGATAAGAAGTGAAAATATTCAGGATTTCACATAAACACCAAAACATTGGACTAAAAAGGCAATATCAGTTTCATAGATGACTGGGCAATATACGTATTAAATTGCATTGTTGCAAGATATAAAGTCTTTTCATCAGAGTAATATGCTACAACCAATAACAGTCTGTGATGATCTACGAGAAGCATTCAAAGATTGGAATGGTTACAAAATCTTATCGATTGAACACTATAATATTTCAAAGAAATTACTGTGCACGTGATGTCTTAAGCACTGTCACTATTCACTAGATCTAACATAACTTTCATATGCTAGTTCTCGAAGAAGACAATGCTCCTATTTAAGAGACTACTATCCAAAGGGCATATTATTTTCAAATTTATTTCTACTTAAAAAAAACCATATTTAGGTCAAAAGAAAAGGTTTTAAGTTTAACAGCTTAAATGGACCATTGTATCATACCTGAAGGCATCCTCCATCAGAAATTAATATTCTAATAACCTTAGATTTTTTAAATTCAGGCAACACATCTCTGATATAAAAGTTTGGGGAAGCTGAGGGTTTGGGTGATACTGAAGGAAATTTCGCCTTTTTCCTAGCCTCCTTCAAGTCTGCTGGTAAAGTTTTGACAATGACAACATCCTCTGAAAGTGCTGATATGAACTGCTCCTCGTCGTAAAGATAAGAAAAACTCTTAAATCTTGGACTGGTATGCAAAAACTGATTATCAGAATAAGAATGTAAAGCATTGACAATAAGCGTAAACAAAAGCATCTCAGGTAGACCTGATGCCTTTCGATCGGACACTTTGTTGGATCTCTGGAAGGACAAGTGTTGCATTTAAGAGCTTTGCAATAGCAGCCAGGTCACAGATCTGCAAAAATAATATTTTATGAGTACTGCTAATTATAAAATACTGGCAAGCTCGATTTGTCAACAAGAAACCAAAACAGCCATGAAGTTAGATTGAATATACGCCCACACAATAATGGAAAGATAAAAGTCTCGAAGATTACTAAGCAATGTTTCATGATAAAGAAATACATCTAATTTTGGAAACGTGTAGACTTTAGGGGAAAGTCTGACATACCGAAGATCTTATCTTCTCAAATCCACCAAAGATCTTTGCATATATGAAACCATTCTGCTGATTTGGAACTGTAATATAGTAACAACTTAAAAATGGGAGAAAATTAAAAAAAGAAAGACTAGTGAAGTAAAAAAGAACCCAAAAACTTTGGATTTAAAAAAATTCATCCTAGCAAGTTTAGAAGGTAGAATTTTTCAGTCATACAAGTACCCTAATCCTGTTCAGAGATGCAAAAGTACAGCTAGAAGAATGGACGTCAATGAATCTTCTTAGCAATAAACTAGTTGCCCCAAGATATATCAATTAAAAATGATGCTTTCCTAACTATTACACTGATGCTTGCTTTGCCTATTTTACCAGCATTATAATACACACACAAAAAAATTTACAAAACCTACTGTTTCTGACTTGTGCCTATCAATTAAGTGAAATAATGATCATCCAGTGACAATTTGATATAAAGGCACATGAGAAATATGTTGTTATCAAATGAAAACCAAAATAACACGAATACCATGGGGGTATGAACTTCTCGGCTTGGCATATGAATGCAAGACCTCCAAAGAAGCCACGGGACCCCATAACCTTCGAGGCCGAGGTTTCTGTAAGAATATCAGTACAATTAAACTACTGTAATTGAAAATGCATTGGCAAATCTTAAGGTGGAGAATGAGTTTAAAATTGGGCTGCCCAAGAAAAGTCCTCAATTTACATCATTATTAGAAACAACAGCATAAGGAAAACATGCAGATGAGTACAGATGTACAATGGCATACATGTCCCAATGGATATGGATAGTCATCTTGTAACTTGTACTGTCTAAATCCCCCCACTGTGTAATTGGCAACAAAGAGATGCACAAGCAAAGAAAATACAGAAAATGTGATCCCCACTAGCGCAGCCAACTTGATCTTGCTCTTGTATAACATCTTAAATCATGGCTCGCATCATACTGTCAAATGACAACATATTGTCAGAACAAGTGCCAAGGATGATTGAATAGAAGTACTAAATATTTGATGAAATAGCAAACAACACAATAACTCTACTCTTATCAAAAATATGTGTTACAATCCTACATGGAATAAGTCTCCATGAGATCGAGATATGGTCAATAAGATAGATGTGGAACAATCCTCCAAGGGATTACTCTTGGGAGAATAAATCAAATGGCAAATCATTGAATGAAGAGTCTACAAAACGGAGAGTCCTTGCACATTATAATGACATCAGAGAAATAATACAATTCTCTTGCCCTCCTGTGCTTTTTCTCTCTAGGATGCTTTATTTGTCTCAAACATTGTTCCACCACCTTACCATCTCTGTGACGCTTTATTTCTCTCTGACGTTCCACTATCTCACCATTGTCTTCCCTTCTCTCTTGGTTCAACAGGTCCAGCCTGTAGAAGGTGACTCCTCGAGGGAAAAAGAAGGATCTCACAACCAACTCTAATAAAGCAGACCTGGGCACATCTTGCATGTGGACTCGATCTCTCACAGATGCCTATAACAAATTGATATCAAAATCAGGTTAGGCGATGACATACTGCAACACTTGCTTGATGCATCAAGCAGACAGTTGATGAGTTGGCAAAAATCAGCACTGATTAACCATGTGAAAAAGAGGAGGAAGAAAAGCTATACGCAATGGACGTCGCTAGAAAAAGCAAAAGAGCCCCATCAAGCAACTCTCAAGACGATAGAAGATGGTAGGACACCTAGCCGTAATCCCATACAACTAAAGCACTCAGAGAGACACAATCTCATAAGTTATTCCTTCTTGGAGCTCCTCTCGATGGTGCAAATGATAGAGTGGGGGACCATTGCGAGCTTTGAAGAGATCCATGTTGATTTTTTCCAATTCATTAGAAACCATTCAAGCAACTCTCAAGATGATAAAAGATGGTATGACACCTAGTGGTAATCCCCATACAACTGAAGCACTTGGAGAGACAAGAACTCGTAAGTTATCCCTTCTTGGAGCTCCTCTATGGCACAAAATAGAGAGGGCTACCTTTGAAGAGATCCATGTTGATTTTTGCCAATTCATTAGTTATCTACTTAAATGCATCAAGCAAGTGTTGTAGGACGGTGTCACCCATAGTCAGCTTTGATACAAATTTGTTATAGGCATGTGCGAGAGATCGAGTTCACAATGAGACATATTCGTGTCTAGCTTAGAGTTGGTAGCAAGACCCTCTTTTTACCTCTAAGAGACACCATTTACAGGGGAAAAGAAATTTAACTAAGAGAAAAGGAAGAGTCAAGGATAGGCAATGGGACAATAGTGGAGCAATGTCGGAGAGAATAACAGCATCAGAGAGAGAGAGCCCAACACATGAGATGGGAAAAAATTTTATTACAACTTTGATGCCATTATAGTGTGCAATTGCTCTTCTTTTATGAACTCCTAATTTGACCTACTCTAATGACTTAATTTGTTTATTAACATCTGGTTTGATTTATACCTTGAAGATTGATCCCTTAAGGCTTGCTTCACATCTATCTTATAAAGTCTATCTAGATTCCATGGAGACCTATTCCATGTGAGATCGTAATAAATGGCAGTAACAACATACTTTCCCCGAACCTATGAATATGAGATTATTAAAATGTAGTAGATAATAAGATTGTGAACTTAGAGAACAAATCAAAGGTTACTCAAACAATCACAAAGAAACGCAACAAAAGACATCGAGAAGATCACAATTCAGGAAGTTCAATGCATTGATGAGCCTCAGGCTAACTCTAAATAAACACTAAACTCACTTCCCGTGATAAACATCATACAATGTGAGATCTACATGGACGGAAGCTTCACTAAACAGAATAAGCGATAGTGATTTCAGCACAGTGAGGTGTTAAAATTCTTCCTTTCTAAAGCATAGTATAATGCGTTGATGAGCCTCAGGTTAACTCTAAATTAGCACTAAACTCGCTTCCCATGATCGCCATCATACAATGTGAGATCTACACGAGCCAGAAACTTCACCAAACAGAAAAAGCCACAGTGCTTTCCGCACAGCATGGCGTTAAGATTCTTCCTTTCATAAAGCATAGTGCGTCCGGATTCTTTATTCTCAACCGATCCGTCTAAGTTCTAATACTGATACACGAAGACGGTGGGCGAAAGGAACGAGAAACGAGGGAAAGGAAAAAAACCAAAAAAATGAATCTGGAAACTAGAAAGCAGTCAAAAGATAACCTCGGCGAAGCCTTTATTGTCTCCCAGGAGCTGAGATCTCCGAACAGAACCGGAATCGGCGTCACCACCGTCCCGGGAACAAGAATTGAATCGTCACAGCAGAATTTGCTCCGATCTCCGTCAAATGCCGAGGCGAAGGGACAGCGGAGAACCCTAGTGATGCCGGGAAGATGGAGTGAGGGGTTCGAAGAGAAGATCAGAGACGAAGGGGAACGGGAATCGTCAATGGAGCTACCTTTCTTAATTAGGGAATTTTCAAATCGCCCTCGACTTTTACAAGATTTTTTAAAACACACTGAGTTCAGTTGATACCAAAATATTTTCTAATTTTTTAAATTTATCTTCACAATATTGTCAATCAAACTATCTAGTTTACCTTTTTAAACCATGGAAAAAAATTTATTTAAGTCGTTTTACTTAATCGTGTAGGTAGTTTCGATATTATCTAAATTATATATTCAATTTTCATAATATCTAAATTATATATTATATTTTTGAAATACCTCTCTTTCAAATTAAAATTAATATAAACTTCTTTAATATAAAAATAAATTTTTAAATTTATAAAAGCTCGATAAAATTTATCATAAATTTATTATAAAATTTAGAATAATAATATTTACTAACCAACATTACTAATGAATTCTTTGAACTCCTTTTGGAAATTATTAAACATTTAAAATTTCATCCAAAATTAACTTATAAATTTAGAAAATTTTAAATCACTTTAAATCAAAATCAATATATATATCTGAAAACCTCGTTAATATATATATATATATATATATCTGAAATCAACCACATAAATTGAGAATAATAATTTTTTTAATTAATAGAGTAACAATTTAAAAATATATTCTCAATTTAATTCGCTATTAAAGGTTTTAAATACAAAATTTTAATTTTAGTTATTCAGAATTTTTTAAAGTAATCAATTTTAGATGAAACTCACAAAAAAATTTAAAATTTTTTATGTCCGTCAATCAATTTTAGATGAAACTCACTGATACATTTATAAAAAAAAGAGAGATATTTTAAAAATATGATACATGATTTGAGTATTATAAAAGTTGAGTGTGTGATTTAGATAATATCAAAATTTTATTGTGTGATTCAATAAAATATCAATTTATTTATTAAAGAGAAACAAATATTTCAACAATAAAATAACTTTTTAAAGGGTTTTTATTGTTAATTAATTTTAAAGGGCATTCAAATATGCAATAGATATTAGAAGGCATTTTTCATATTCAACTTTCTTTATTACGTACTCTATTTATATTTTTGTTATTGTCAAGAAAGCGTCCTTTAGGCTTTGATCGAAGCGCCATTTAATACCAGCTTTAAATTAGTTTGATCAAAATGATTTTATAATAATTTTAAGTAAATCGTATTAGTTTTTATTAAAGTTGTAAAAAGTATTTTAAAAATAAAAAAATAAGAGGCTAAAAGTAAAAGTAAAAGAGAATTCCTTTTTATTAAAATCGTATCTTTTTCACCCATTATCAAAATAATATCTCACACTATTTTTATTATCCAAATTATTCCTTTTTACCTTATCAATCTAACTGCTGTAAGATGAATTTCTTATTCAAACACTAATCAATAATATATTATTATAATAATATTATAATAACAATTAACTGTAGTTATTACATATATAAAATCTTATTAATTTAATTAAGTAGGCACTAATCAATATGATATATTATATCAATTATGAATCATAATTACTATAACATATGAACTCATGAAATCTTATTCCACTTAAGATAACACCAATCAATCATTATGATTTATAATTAATACAATATATATACACAAGTGTTGATAAATAGCATGTTGTAGTAGTTATTATTAGTAGATGCTATAATAACATATGTAGTTCATCTGTTTTTGCCCAATATATTTTAATTATACATTTCTTAAGCTTCAAGGAATTTCTACAAATAGGAACCATAATTTGGTGTTTTTATATAACGAGTCATATCCTGCAGATGCATAATTAATAGAAATGAACCGAACAAGTGAAAATATTAAAAATGTTGCCAGAAAAAAGACAGTTAAAACTCTGCCTCAACAGAAAATATTGGTATCCATCCAATGAGTTGACTAAGAAAAGAATATTCACCGTCGCAGGAACAAGGTGCGGTCCAAGAATTAACTGCCCATTATCATTGGGGAAGAATCATAGGAAATCCTTAATCTTTATGTGGACACCTTTGATTCTGGTTTTGATTGATGATCATAGTTCTCGACCACAGCAGCTACAGTCACGGCAGCTAATGATAACGCCTGAGCGTGCAACCTGCAAGGTTTAGATATCGCACAGTTTTTAGGAACACAAAGGCAACAAGAAAAGATGACAGAGAATTCCATTGTTAACAATTCGCGAGTTACAGAAGCAAATATAGATTCAGCCAAGTTTAGACTTGAATGCAGGAGGCTTATCATTTAGTACATCTTCGGTGTTATTTTTCTTCCTTTCAAGTAAATGGAGTGTTGAAGATTAAATACCAGAATAATGTATGATGTAAAAAATCAAATCATCACAATCACCATTTGTTGACCAATAAGGGTTGAGAAACTTGAAGGGTTTAGTAAACCTTCTTGATACAATCTTTAAGATATATAGCATATGACCTAGAGCATAAGACTTGCAAATGTTTAGACTCCTGCTTCTTTCTTGCAAATGGACACCAAATTAAGTATTTGACACACTTGTCGAGCTGAAGTAGATTTTCAGATATTTGGGACAAATTTGCAGTGCGCATAAGCAAAATGATGAAGAGTAAGGCAAGATTCTGGATTTTCTAGAAACAAAGTTAACAGGGTTGGATGTTGTAGCCATGACCTATTCCAATTACTAAAAGAAAGCCATGCGTTCAAACAAGAGTAAGAAAACTGGTAAGCCTGAAAGTAAGGAAGCAGAAGTCTGAAGGATAATTTTCTGACAAAATCATGTAGGAATATATAGCAGTAGCTTTTTCCCTCTGCTTCAATTGTTTGGTAATTTATATAAAACTGTTGGCTTGAATTCTAATCAGTATCAACATCCAGAGCTGCAGCGTAAGTTTTCCATAGATTTCATAAATTGTCTCATTATCTTGTTAGATACTTTCCTCCATGAGGTACTTTTCCATCTTTAGAATGATTCATCCTGAGGATGAAATTATAGATTACATTTTTCTTTGCATGTGAACTAGCAGTAGTTGAAGATGGTAGTAAACTGAAGCATTTTGACTTTTAAAACATTTACTTGAACATGTGACTGGGTATTTATCACACATTCTGGTGTCTTGACCTATAACTGGCATCAATGAATAGAATTCAGATGAAAAGAACCAAACTCGTGATCTAGCTTCGCTTAAGGCAACAATGCATATAATTTTATTGGCTTCAAAATTAACACTTCAGAATCCATTCTAAAATCCAAAATACCTTACCAAAACTCTCACAGTTATATACTCAATGTGTTTTCATCAAAAAACCATCTCCAAAGATATGATTTTCAGAAAACTTTTTAAGGAAAGCCTCATAAGCACATTTCTCTTTACACTAATCTTCAGCTTATTTTACAAAATTTTATTATTCAAGAAAGAGATAAGATGCTATCGTAAACTTCATTAATTTCCATATAAGCAAATTAGTTTAATAAATTAATCTGATTTCTAAACACTTTGCAATACAGCAGTAGAAGACAATTTGAGATCACTAACTAATAATACAATGCAAATATTTTGGCGACCCTTAAAACAGATCAAAAGCAGATTTATAGTAAATATTACAATGCAAATATTTCCAAGATGATCATATATTTTAACGTAACTGAATGAATGGAACTTTTCTACTCATCCATCCACAGGCAAAACTTGTTTGTGATGTAGACCACTATTTTGAACATGATGCCCTAAGTATTGCAAGAAGCACTACTAAAGAAAATCATTATAATCCTATAAACATTCAATGCCACCACTAAAAACTCAAAGTTGCATGTTAAATATGGATCAATAACTGTGAGCATACATACAGAAGGTTAAAGAATAGGTAAATCATGAGGACCGTGAGGATTGGTAAATGAATATGAAATGTGTGATAAAGTTTATGATCATCTACTCTTCTAAAATTTGCACTACCAAGGAAGAGATTGTGATCCACTCGACTAAGAGTGCATTAATAAAGCACAACATTGCACCTTATATGTGTCGTGTAAGTCGCATTTGCCACATGTGCCTAATATATCATGTAGATACCTCGATGTGTGCATTCAAGCATAGTGGTACGGTGCACTGCTCATATGCAAAGACTCGTGGTGCCTTCACTAAATTCATCTATTTACCAAGACATAACTTTATAGGGCAATCTAAAATTAAATGTTTCGATCTGAATTTTCCCATTAGAATCCCAAGAGCTTCGAGGCTATCTTTTTCTTTTCTTTTTTCTCTTTCTCCATGTTTTGAAAACCTTTTTCAAAAACAAATTTCATCGAAAAATTCTAATAATATCACTAACATGCCCGTGGCTAGTCTCGCAGAAGGGGAAATATAAATCATATGTTCTTTAACAAGAATCAAAGCCAAAAAGGTAAACATTATTTCTTTTCAGGAATTAAATCATAGACTTTCAGTTAATGTTTTTCCCCAACTAAAAAAAACCCTAATTCTCAAAAAATAAACCATCGAAACAATTGATTGCGATCAGAAGCTGCAATTCCCAGATACTACTCTTTACGAATAAATAAATTCCAGGATATATTAGCCGAGGGAAGAAGAAGAGATCAGACAAAACAAACCTCGCGTGGATGAGCTTAACGCTGGTTTTCATGTTAGGGCGAGACCAGTTGTAGGCGATGGAACCCGCGATCCCGCTGAGCCAAAGGCACCCTTTTCGCCACCAACAAAACACGATATAAAAATCATGTCAGATCCCTCTTAAGCGATCAAACCTTTTTAAAAAAACACACAATCGACAGAAAGAAGGGGAGAGAAGAAGTACCGACGGCTCGAAGCTTGTGCTCCACGACCCATGTCCTCAAAGATTCGAACGAGCTCGGCCCTTCCGCCATTCTCCTCAGACGATCGCTCCTCCGCTCTGTCTTGGTCTCTTTCGCTTTTCGTCGAAGAAAGTTGGAAACGGCACGCAGGCGGTGGCGGAGAAAAGTTGGCAATTTAAAGATGGAAGGGGGATGTACCTTGACAACTTCCACCGTAGCTTTTTATTCAAGCTAGGGTTGGCGAAACATTCAAATTAAAAATTCTTGCTAATTTTCAGATTAGAACGCGGTTTATTTTTGGAAATACTTAAAAACTTTTTTTAAAAAAAATGAGCTTAAAAAATTTAAAAATGGAAAGCAAATGTATATTTAATTACATAAAAAATATGGTTTTTTTTACTTTTAGGAAATAAATAAATAAAATCTTTTAGGGGAAAAAGTTAATTAAATTTAGCCATTTAGCTAAAATATTTTTAAAGAAAACTAACCTTATTCAATTGGCTAGGTTGAATAGTTAAGCATCTTGGTTAATTGAAATTAAATAAATCTGTAAACTTAAAATATAATATTTAGTTGAATTGAATTTACATTGTTAAAAATAAAATTGATTTTTTTAAAAATAAATACCTATAAAATTAAATAGACATGAGATTGCTCTTAATAAAACACCATATGGAACGAATTTCTTGAAAGTGACTTTTAAATGTACATAAATTATATTTTAAATTTAATATATAGACAAACCTCAAGAAGGCAAAAGAGAAGTAAAGCACCAGCTGAAGTCTTGGAAAAATAGTTTATAATTTGACGATACATTTTCCCACTAAGAAAATGTGCAAGTTTTTAAGCTTATGGGGGTCTCCCCTTCACCAAGAGTTTCAAAACAGATTGTTTCACTCATGCCATTTCTAGTCATTCATCTTCTCCATGAGAATAGACATGTCCGAGAAGTTTATAAACGATAGAAGCAGTCCAAACAGAACTACTTCATAGCCTTGCGACCGAGGGCAGTCGATCATAATTCAAGGAGAGACTTGAGGTAGTCGACTATTTGTATATCCCAAAATGAAATATCGATCAGTGTCTAGAAATGGCAGATTTGCATCACATCAGGGACAGCATGCGAACTGGAGGAATTGTTTGGTTGTATCCAGCTTGCGCTGATAACCTCTCGGGGCCATTCGGCAGCGACAAGTAGTTCATCGGTGAGTTGGAATCCGATGCACCATTCGGCCGAGGGAAAGGGCCCCGAGCAATGGATTCCCTGTCAACAGGTGAAAACAGATGTGTTGATGCACCATCAGGCTCCCATGGATGGCGAAGGATACTTTGAATTGCCCCGGCATTGAAAGAACCAGTTGAAGATATCGCGAAAGGACAGGTATGTTCTCCTGAATTGAGACCCCTCAAAGTTGCTGGCTGTGGCATGTTTGTTCCGTGCACATTTTGAGAATTTTGACGCTGGTAGACTTCAGAAAAATTGGCATGGGTTCTAGAGTGTGGTGGAACCATGGAGGGAACAGAGGAACTGATAGCTCCAGGTCTCGAGCCATTTCCATTTCTGCAAGAAAACAGGAGCAAAGTTGAACTCTGTTGAGGGCATGAAATAGCGGAGTAAAGTAAGCATGCAAACATATTAATAGGGGATCGTAGATACGACAATTGCCGGTCATATTATTTGAATGAATGCACAAGTTGGCATATCATAAATAGATAAATGAACATAACTCACCCGCGGCTGAAAACAAATGGATGGAAAACAGAATCGGCACTAGGAAAACCATCTGTTTCAGACCTGGAAAGGTGAGATGCTAGATCAGCACTGTTAATGTGGGCATTAGGAGGGTAATATGGATGATGGTGATGTCCCCACGCATGATTTCTCAAATTGTTTAGTGCCACAATTTGAGTGTGAATATCTCTTGGTCTCGAGAAGTAACTCCACTGTTGGTGATATCCAAGACCATCAGGCAGTAAATCAAATGACTGATTGGGAGGAGGTTGGAGCCATTGCGTGTGAGCTATGAAAGGGCAGGGATGAGCTGATGGCATTGTAGCCTGGTGCTCAGTAATAATAGCATGATATCCAAAAAGATCACGAACTGCAAAAACAAAATTATGCTTCATTATTCCAATTTAGTTCACATGGCGTTTATTTAATATTTCTGAAGCAACAACTTACAAGCGACGGCTGAAGAAGATTCACCTTCCCTAGAAAATAGAAAGGCGAAGTTAGGTCACTAATGCACAATAAAGATTGCATCTTTTAGCAAGGAATATGGTCACCACCAACAATAAGGGAGTGCGTTAGAAAGAATTATGTGAACTGTGCTCCTTTTATGAACAAAAGTTCAGTAATTAACAAACGCAATGCAATTCCTGCGCAACATGAGTTTAAAAAAACACACACAAGAGAATGTCATTCAAACATGCAGTTAGATTTGCTGTTTATGCAAATCCAAAGAAAGCAAACAGTATTATGTATATCTACCTCAAGGTTTACTTCTAGCAGTTTCCAATAGACTTTTCACACCCTAATTCATCGGAAAGGAAACAGACAATAAATGCAACTTTTGTTTCTTACGAGGGAGAAAGGAAGAGCACAATTTATAAATTTATAAATTGAGATGTTTCATAATTTGAACAAGAAGCTCTGTATCTCACACAAGATTTGACAATCAAATTCTAAGAACCATCACATGTGAAATAAATGGAATGATCAAAGCTTATAATCTTTGTTCAATCAGATTTCTGCATCATTGGTTTTGATTTTCCCTAAAAAGGGGAATGGTTATAAAATCAGCAAATTGTAGATATGAAAAACAATTTAAATTCTAACGTATAAGCAAATTCTAACTATAAATATATTGTAGGTTATGAATATACTATAAACATTCTAACATATAGAGCAAATTGTAGGTTTGAAAAACAATTAAAATTTTGAATGCTAAAATTTTAATATAAATCATATAGTAAAAGTTCTATAATAAAATAAAATAATAATAATTTAATCACAAATAAAAATAAAAATCAAGATTAAATATACAATTTATAACTAACTTTTAAATTCAATTAAAAATAATTATTTTAAATATATTTTTTATATTATCATTGTTTTACTTAAGCAAGAGTACTTCTAAGTACACTTATACTAAACACTATAAGTTGCAAGATATTCTCAGGTCGAACTGAGTGCATGACCAATTCTCCAACTAGGCTGAATGGGTGTTTGGTTCTTTGGTCAGGCCAAAATATGGTCCCTAAAACTTCTAAATTTTGGTTGTGATATCATAGGTCCTTTCCCTCAAAATGTAGTTAACCTCATTAGATCTAATGTTGTTGTGGGAGTGAGGGGCTGCTTCCAAGCTTACCATAGTTTTCAATCTCCAATTCTTAATTTTCAACATAAAAACAAAAAAAATGACATTTATTTCTGAAAAAAAAAAAGGTTGGTAACGAATCTTGTAAAAGCACAAAAAGTAAAAAGTGGTTGCCATTATACAATATAGAAAGATCATATAAATGGCAAACTTACTCAAACAATGATCGAATTCTTGCCAAGCTACTGAAAGGGCACCAATGACCCCCATCTGACTGTAGAAACAAATAGAAAAGTGTGATCAGAAAAAAAATTCAACTGAAACAAAAGATCTGACAAATAATAAGAGGAGACAACAAGAGAAAGGGAATCACAGAAAAACCATTATACTCAAAAAGTCATGCAAAGTCTGGTATGGAAGTTTTTTTCTTAGTGAGATTTCTATTTGTTCAATTTCTAAACTGGATGAGTTATTGAAAGTATAAACAAATGCAAATATGCTTAATAAGGAGTAATAATTTAAGTTATCACTATCAGCATACAGGTTCAGTGTAACTATGATTGTAAAGGTCTTCATCATGCATCCACTCATCAACAGCAAGATCTGGGGTTGGATGGCAACCATTTGCATAGAGCCAATTTCCTCCCTCTTCAACTTTTCGACAATTTGGGCATTGCATCACTCCTTTAGCATTAAAGGCAGAACCAATGCAATCTGAAGCAAATAATTTTGCAATGACAATTAGTAAGTCTGCTAAAGTTCAGCTCGAAGAGGCAATTTATCATGGCAGTTAAGTGGGGAAAAAAGGGGGGATCCTGTAAGGTGCATTAACTGAAAAAGGGATTGTACGCCACATTACTTGGCAAAAGAACAGTACCAATTTGACTGCTTTTAATTATTTTATTGATCCTCATATTTAGCATAAGGATAAATGTTTTTCAGTATTCTGTGAAATTTTTGAAAAAGAAAACTAATTCAACAACCATGATTGACCTGTGAGTATAAGTTAACTTTGTCCTTAGTTTAACATTAAACAGCATGTAATGATAGAAACTAAGCACCCTAATAGGTTCTCATTATGAAGAGCTATGGGAACTGACCTTGGAACTAATGTTTGAAACTCAGAAAATATTGTAGTAAAAAAGCTATGTTCTGAAGAATGTGAAAAGCAGGAATTCAGAGTTGAATGATCAATGGTGGATGTCAACCAAAGTTTAAGAAATTCCAATCATAGTTGATAAAACCATAGGGTTGACAATTTGTATTGTCACGATATGTGTAGTATATCTGAATCAAAACTTAAAGGATAGTGACAATTCAATTAAATGTAACTCTAAATTTTTATATTATCAGGGAAAAAAACCTCATTAAAGATCAAATAGCCCTCATCAAAATCAACCAATTAAATAAACCCAACCCCATCAAAAAGTAAGCCAGCCTATCACATAAATAAATAAATATGAATGTTATAAAAGGATACAAATGCAGAGGCTAGGAAGGATGAAATTTGACGTAGAAAAAGAAATTTTGGCCTAAAGAATCAATGGTGAGTGTTCCATTGCTAAAGATAGTCAATGTGAAATGTCCTATTGCCATTTCATTTTTAATTGAAAGATAATATTTTGAAAATTTTTATATGTGAAATATCAACCACATTTTATTGTTGTCAATCAAGATCAACATGCCCCATTAATCATGCTGCGATATAAAATAGAATGGCCTTATTGTATATATTATACAATGTAAAAATTATTCCAAGGTAGGAATCTTTTTAAATTATTTTACAATTTGTAATTGAATTCATGATTTGATAGGATTTGCAATTCTAGAATTTGATTCACAATATGAACCATTATTCGACAATGTTTTATCATACCAATTTGTGTTTCTTTACAAACTGTGAAAAGAAGGGAGAACAGTCATAAGGTGAAAGATAAAAAACCATGGAGAGAATAAAATTGTAGTTATTGAGCTCTAATTGGGAAATCAAAATCTGGAAGTTTGATCTGGTGAACCATGGTTTAGAAATGACTAACTAAACAAAGGCCCAACAGACTCTCAAGTCTTAGCAGTTGCACCGGCACCCCTCTGATCTTCTGGAATAGCTTAACGAGATATTTAACAGAATATATCATCACCAAAGATACTAGCAGATAGGCAAAGTGAAGAGTAAATATAGTGCTAACAGTAGCATTTTTAGTGCGACAAATATAAATTTATAATTGTATGTATGTATCAGATAGCTACTTTTGGAAAATTACAAAAAATGAGAATTACAATTCTACTTTCACAAAAGTGAAGATACAGAAGGTTTCAATAAAAAGAATTCTATGATCACAGTTTTATGATTATTGAAAAATTCTAAAAATAATGGAACTAAAGAATTGAACAACATGAATCATACATAATATCAATACAGTATCCTTTAATTCAAAACATAAGAAATGGAGTTTCAATTCTCATTTCCTCTTGTAAAAACAAATATAAGAGCTAGAATTCACATAATTAAAAATGATTTACTAACACGGAGTTGGAATTCTTTTGTAGCAGTAAATTAGATCAAAGAAAACTCAGCATGTGCAACCTAGCCTGCACTTTACAATATGGATGCCCAGCTTATTTGCTTTTTAAGAATAAATAAAACAAAAAATTGGATATAATTAGAAGGCAAATGCAGTAAAAAAATCCTATTGTGATGTTCTTAAAGTGTGAGGACCCTCCCATGAAAAAAAAGGTGCCCGAGCTTCCTATGTCGTCTTACTTCAACTGGCATGTTCAATATGTACAGACTCACCTTATTGATCATTTCATTTGTATATCTTGCTTGGTCAAAGTACAGAGCAGTCTAACCTTGGATATCTTTTTCTTGTTTATCTGCCATTACTATCTCCAACCTCCATTTGCATTATACCATACCATCTGCTATGATTAGCATCACATGTCCATCTCAACACCATTTCAGTAGATTTTGAGGGGTTTTGCTTCACATTTCTTTGATATTTTAGTTCGCAGAGTTCATTTGATCTGAACAACTTATTACTATTCCAGCTGTTTGGAATATCATCTAGCATTCAAATGCCGCTATCGCTTAATGTAACTAACGCCTCCTTAATTATCTTGATAATATATTTATCTACCTATCTTTCAAAAGATTCAAGATAAACAAACTAACTTTTTTGAATCTCCCCAGCTCTTTTACTGTTTATGTTGTTTAACTTTGTCTCTTTTATACCTTGTCTAATGAATCAAAAGTCAAAACATGATTCTTACTTCTAAAGGGAATAATAAAAGCTTGGTACTGTATTACCAAAGTGCATGCATTCTTTTTTTTTCTCCTGGTGGATTATGGTTTATATCAGTTTCTTTACCTGTTGGTCAAGATTGATTGAAGCAGTATATTAATTGTGGTACTTTTAAATCTACAGTGCTGAACATGATTATTTTTGGTTTTAAAAAAATCCATTGCAACTTGAGAACATGAATCTTAAGAAGTAGTATTATTGGACTAGAATCTCAATTGTGGCATTAGTCTGTCAAAGAGAGAACAGGGCAATGGTAGTGGGAAAGTGAAGCTGAAAACCTGCTGGAATATCATCTTCTAACAGAAAAATAGCATACCAAAGCACGGAGAAAATTTTCCCTGGAACAAATATAATAAAATGTCGTCTGTGGAATAGAATGACGGACAAGTGGATGATCAATTGTTTGCCCATTTTTATTAAGCCAGACACCATTGACACAAACAGCAATGACATAGTCAATACACATTCTCAAAACATAAGCATTCATAGCGGATAATTATCAATTTGGTTTGCAAATATTTTGGTTGCTTCAACTGTATAACTATATACGCTGGGTTCTTGCAAGTATATATGTTGCTTTGATTTTTTTTTTTTTTTTTTGTGACTGCCCTTCCCTCTCTTTCCTTCCTTTTCCTCTCCCTTACTCCTAAATTCCATAGAAAGATCGAACTTAGCGCAAAGAATCAGCAGGAATTCTCACAAACGCAAGCAGCTCATGTAGGATGGAAGTACATGTCTCTAATTCAGAATAATCATGCCAGATTTGACAGAATCGAAAAATATACATCATAAGAAAAGAGGGGAAAGTTCAGAAGTAATTACTTCTCTTTAGAAATTTTGTATTGCAAACCAAAAATTATCCTTAAGTAAACCACCTAAAAGGCATCTTTCCATCATAAGAAAAGAGGGGAAAATACAGCAGTAATTACTTCTCTTTACAAATCTTTTGTTGCAAACCAAAAATCATCCCAAGTAAACCACCAAAAAGGCATCTTTCCACCAAATCTCACTGCCTACCATGTAGAAACACCAGAAACCAACGGGGAAAAAAACATATATAAGGAGCAGCAACAAAGAAAAAAAAATGAAAGAAGAAAATCGTCTAGAGAAACTAACCTAGATGAAATTCGTGCCCGCATTGCAGCCGAGCAGTGGCTCGGCCCCCTCTGCTCTTCACGGCCTCAAGGCAGATCGAGCAGGCAACGTCGTGCACGACCTCCTCGCCTTCTTTTCCTTCCTTAACCAGCTCCTCGAGTCCCATCTCTGCATGCCCTAACCCTCGAGCAACGAAGGACGACAAGAGGAGGAGCGTCCACCGTAATCCAAATCCACAAACTCCTTCCTTGCGCCTGCGCCCTAAATTTCCACCTCAACGAAACGCCCGATCTCCACCCCTACCCCCGCGAAACGACGTCGCCGTCCCTTTCAGAACGCCGCGTTTTATTATTTCCGTGGCCGGGAGTGACAGCCCGCATATGATGCTTCATGCGCCAACATATGGCTAAACCGTTCGTTTATGTCCACGTCATCAACGGCGCCCAGAGGACGGCGATCGTTGAGGGATCTTAGAATACAATACATGGATCCATAATTCGGGTTTCGGATCCGCTTCTTCTAGCATCCTTGCAATCCGTGTTGAATCTAGTTATTTTATTTTAATTTCATTATTTCTACATATAATTATATTTTAATCAAAAATATTTTATTTTTAATCCGTATAATAATTATAATTTATTTATATTAGTTAGTTGGCTAGTATAACTACTAATATTAGTTATACCATTTATCAAAAAATAAAGATATTTTTAAAATAAAAATAAATTGAGACGTGATGAAATATTATTTTGATAATAAATAAACAGAAATGATCGGCTAAGCGACTTCTTCATGCGTGCTCGTGAGCGCTCGTCCGATCTATCGTTCATCACGCGATCGATGCACCGCTCATCGACGCGTCGATCGGCGTCGAATTCCGACCAGATTGTAGTCGAAATCCGGCACAATTTGATCGGAAACCGCCCGAGCCACTGCCGGCCGCGTTTTCAGCCGCAAATTGCGATCGGATTCCGGCTAAATCGCGGTCGGAGACCGGCCGAGGAAGGACTGGCATCTCGGCTGATCTCCGACCGTGATTTGGTCGGAATCCGGCGCGATTTGATCGGAATTTGGCGTGCGCCACTGTCGATCGCTTCCGAGCCAAATTGTGCCGGATTCCAACCACAATCCTGCTAGAATCCAACGCCGGCCGATGCGCCGACGAGCAGTGCGTCGATCGCGCCCGGGCCGGTGGAGACGGCACGGCGGCAGCGGCAATGGATCGGAGGCGGCGCTCACAGGCGCGTACGAAGAAGTCGCTCAGCAGATCATTTCTGAATAAATAAAATCAACAACATCTGATTCAAATATTTCAACTATATCACAACAAACACACAAATTGAGACATAATAATGTGAGATGCAAATTCTAAGGTAGCTAAAACTGCAGACTAACTGATTACAACAGCTAAAGACACTGATAACGAAGTATAGAGTACTTCTCCTTCCACCTAAGGAAACTGGAAGCTCATGTAGAAAATATGGAAAGCAAACCTGAAGTCATCATGCAGGATGCTTCTCCTTCCCCCTCCTCCTAAGGGAACTGGAAGCTCATGTAGTCCCTCCTTCCTCCTGCCGGGGGGCTTATGTACACCCAAAGCAAGGAGATGACACTTGAGAGTAGACCAGACCATATAAATACGATCGTCGGCACCTTCCCCCTCCTCCCCATCAGGCCTTTCGCAAACGGATACAGATGGCAAAGAACCCAGAAGCTGAAGGACACACCTCCCAGAAGCTTGCTCCACTGTGGAAACTGACTGTACATTGCCCTCGCAGTCCCCACAGCTATTGCTATCATGTTCATCATCATGATTGTAATCGGAGGCACCATCAAGAAGCTCCACTTCACAATGTAGAGCTCAGCGAAAGCATCGGCATCATCGTCGGTTGCGGGCTTTGATGTTAAAGTGAAGGATATGTCCACGCCGGCGATGACCTTCAGCAATCCTTGCAGGACAGCAGCTGGGTGAGCACTAGTGCCTCCAATTAACCAGAACTGCTCGTTCCTCCACCACTCGTGCAATGTGATGCCAGACCACTTGATCTCCAACAATGCGAGCAGGCAGAGAGTAATGGTGATTGCGAGGAGCAGTATCAAAAACGTAATGCTCAGGGATTGAACGATAAACTGGCCTGTGAATAGAGAGATTGCTGGAAGAACGCAGTACACCAATAGAAAGATTGAAGTGAAGGGGTAGATGCCACAGTTAAAGTAGGCTACTCTTTGCAAGAACTTCATCCTCCTGCTCGCAAAGATCGCATTGTTTTGGGAGAAGAATATCTCGACTGAACCAGTCGCCCACCGGAGGACTTGATGCAGCCTATCGGTTAGATTGATCGGAGCTGTCCCTCGGAATGCATCCCTCTTGGTGACGCAGTAGATTGACCTCCACCCTCTGTTGTGCATCCTGTAACCTGTCACAACATCCTCAGTGACAGAACCATATATCCAACCAACTCGTTGCCCCCATTCCGTTTTGTCCTCGTAGAAGCAAGATACAACACTGATTGCTTCCGCCACTGTTGCAGCATCGAGTGGTTCTCGAGGGACTGCCAGAGAACCGGCAGGCCTGCCTTGTTGAACTCCAGGCATGTCTTGAAGCAGCCTTCCTTGAAATTCAGCTATTGGAATGGATGCTGCTAAAGTGGCTGAACTACCAAACCTCTTCGGCAACAATGCTGATTCTATATCTAACTCGTCGTTCTCATCATCTGCAATAGGTGGTAATATGATGTCCTTTTCACTGCGATCATGCTTCTTCCCCATTGTAGGTTTCCTCAGGAAAAGTTTAGTCTTCTTCCTTCCAAACCAACCATGGTGTTCGGTGGCACGAGGAGGGCTAAACCCATAAAGAGCAGTCCTTCGAAAAATGCAGCCTGTTCCAACATACATTGGACCTTGCAATCCATCCATGGCCCTCATAGTGACATCGAAGAACACCAAATTGTTATTAGCATATCTGTCACTTGGATCAATTCCATCAAACCTCTGAGGAAATTGGACATAGCATATCCTGTCACCACCTCGGTCGAGCATGAAGCACATCCCTTCTCTTAGAGCCAAGGAGTTGTAGATGTAGTGATCACAATCCAGATTCAGAACGAAGGGGCCATTGGACATTATTGCGCTTGTTCTGACCAAAGCGTTCATCGCACCAGCCTTCTTGTTGTGATCATATCCTGGTCTCTTCTCGCGGGAAACATAGACAAGCATTGGAAGTCTGATGTCGACATCAGTGGTGTTTATAAGATTAAAACTTTCTTGTTCAACACTACCCATTACTGGTTCAGGATTTGGAGGAACAAGCATCACCTATGAATGATAAGATATAATGTTATCAAATATCTGAAGTTGTAGACAATTACTCCATCGATACAAAGAACAAGAGTGAGGTAAGTAAAATTTTACCTGAATTATACCAGCATGATCGCCTCTAGAATGATCAGGTGCAGCTGAAAACCATGTCCCAGGCCAGTGTGATCCGTCAGACATCCAGGTTGCTTTGACAAACTCTGTCGGTTCCAAAATGTCGTCTTTGATCTCCATTTGTTTCTTCTTAGCTCGTAGCTCTTCGTGTGCATTGTATGCATCAGATCGCCGCCTGATGGATTCAGGCAAAGAATTTATTCTTACTTTAAACTCATCATATTCCCTCTTAACCTTCCTCCTCTCTCGAACAAAATCCTGACGGACTTTGTTCTTTAGAAAGTCGCGCTTCTGGCCAAAGTAGGCCTCCGGGTTCCTTGGCTCTATGGCATGCTTTCTGCAGAAGGGAACCCAAATTCTTGCAAAGCTAGCAGTTTCAGCCAGGGCTTCAAATGTCAGAAGAGAACCTCCATCATCTGATAGGTAACAAGCAAGTTTCTCAACCGGGTAGTCGACTGCAAGGATGGAGAGGATTGTGTTTGCTGTGACTAAAGGCGGTTCTTTTTCTGGATCAGCTGTCGAGACAAATACATCAACTCCAGGAAGATCAGATCGGCCTTTGGGGTTTCTAATGCTCTGGCGCTCGAAGCGTTCGTTGAGGACGGAGAGATCCGTTGCTCTGTTAACTGGACAAAGCTTCTGAAGCTGGTCTAAGAGCCAAGAAAATGCAAACCACACCTCACAAGCTACAGACATTCCCCATAGCCATATGGCATCATGATTAGGATGTCGAATCCTCCAAGTAAGGAAAAGACCAAGGGCAAGAAGTCGAATCACTATGAGCAACCTGAAGAGCAATCAGAAATGGTTGGGAAAATCTCATTGTCAATTGTAGAAGCAAATGCTAACTAGATTCACCAAACGAAGATGTGTTCTGTAATCATTCAAAACAAATTGTTTTTGTAGCAAATTATTGCGTTAATTACCTGTATGGGCTGAGAATTGCTTGGGACACCGCATTCTTTCTTGTCAGCGGCCTTCTGCTTTTCCCCTCAAAGTCCGGTGGCTCCTCGAAACCCTTGTACTCAGCTCCGTTGACGCCGAATCCATCTGTCGGCCACACTGCATTGCCATACCCGTATGTTCCCTTGGTCTCGAAGAGCCAACGGTTGTGATCGAACTCCCCAGGCTGGTGCGGTGCTTTCATCGATTTCACCATCGATAGCCTCTTCCCGGCCTTGAGATTGAACTCCGCCATTGAAGTCAAAGGAAGGGTTCTCCCCTCGTCCTCAGACGCCGAACCCTCCTCGTCGATCATGGTCCCGTAAGGCTCCTTGCACCCGGGACACAGCCCTCCTCCGTCCCCGGCGCACTCCGAGAAGCAGTCTTTGCAGATCAGGAACCCACATTCGCACGGCGGCTTCATCCCTTTGAGGAACGCCTCGCCGTCGCATCCATTGATCTTGCAGAGGAGCCCAGCGGATTTCGCCACCTGCACGCTTTCCGCCGAGCACTCGATGACGTGGCCGCGGGTCACGCAATTGAACCCGCCAGTGAAGATCGTGCCGGAAATGAAGCTTCGCTGCGGCCGAGGCTCAGGCTCAACGGTCTCCTCCGGCAGAGGTGTCGGCTGGTGGTCCGGCGTCGGCGGGATGTGGACGGTGTAGCGGACGAACTTGGAGGGGGTGCGTTCATGGCTCTCGTCGTTCTCGGCCACGGAGCAGTACCGCGCGCCGCCGCCGGAGAGGCCGCAGCTAGAGGGCCTGGCGGCCGGGGAGTCAGGTTTGTTGGAAAAGGAGTGGCGCGGGACTGGGCTGGTCAAACCGATGCTCCGGCGGAGGGGTCCATCGCCGCCTTCCTTCCCACCAGAGGAGCAGACAGTGATCGTCACAGGGGAAGCGGGTGACGATGCCCGCCGACTCGCCATGGATCTTCTCGAAAAGCAAACCTGAGACCGAATCACGCAAATAAAAACAAGAAATCGAAGATTTTGGGAGATTGAACGGAAGGAAACAGAGAAGATTGGGGAAAACTACAGGCCGTTGAAGGAAGCATTGAGCTTGAACTTATCTGAAGAAAAAAGTTTTCCTTTTTTGAAAAAACTCGCGCATTTGTAACGGTCGCCGCGTTTGACCTCAACGTTCGAGAACGGTCCATGGAACGCCAACGGCTACTTGCTTTCAACTTTGACCGTCCGATTGCGTCAATTTAGAGCGTTTATTGTGAACCCCACAGAAATCGACGCTCAAGTCGTCTTCGGCGGCGAAAATTATGAAATCGACGGTCAAGATTGATAGACCATCCATTCTCCTGGACAACGGCTCGGAAATAGAGGATTGTTTGTCAGCTTCTTCTGCGCTAGGGTTAGGTATTAAATGAACAATGAACTGACAGTAGTTAAATTATTTTCACATGAGATAGCATGTTAGCGTCGTTCATTGTAAACGAGGAGTTCATCAACGGTCATTTGTGGTGTTTGTTTGGTGTTTCCGAGATATAATTAAATTGATTAGGATGGAACATAATTATTGAAATAGATAAAAATTGAATTTCAATAAAGCCGAGATAATACTCTCCTTCGTCGTGGTCAACTATAACTTTTCAATTTACCTCCTCACAAATGATCATAAGACCGATCGTATGAGATCACTATAGTGGTGGATTTCACTTTTTGTTGAAGTGGTATTTATCTTGTACGTGTGCTTTTTTAATACCTTCTAATTTGTACAATGAAGATGACTAAGAAGATAGGAATCAGAGTGATTGAAGCTTGTCCTAGGGCATAGCTAAATTAGTTGCGATGGAGTAGCGTTGCGAAGAGGACACAGATTTGAATCTCGACGAAGTCGAGATAATATCTTCCTCCGTCGTGGTCAATTGCAACTTCTCAATTTATCTCTTTATAAATGATAGTAGATCGATCGTGTAAAATTGTTAAGGTAACGAATTTCACTTTTTGCATAAGAGTGATTGAAACTTCAATTCTGACCATAATATCAATGTCCAATAAGAAAGGCATAGGTGCAGTGAAATGATGAAGTAATTAAGGGATATATAAAAGAATCACGTTTGAATCTCGAGTAGGTATAAATTGTATTCTAAATTTACTATGAATCAAAAGAAAAAATCATCTATCTTCAAGATTAATCAAGAAAATTTAAATACATAATTTATTTTTTAAAAATATGAAAGTTACAGCAAGGCTTCTGGTGATTTTGATGTGGATAAATAAAACTCTTACTGTTGGACAATCTTACTTTCTTTATAATTAGTGTAGTAAATAAATGAAAAACTTATTGAATTAAAAATTATAAAATTCAGACTTATCTAGTTTGTTGAGATAGATTTGATTCGCTACCAAATTGGGTTAAATAGGTTGCTACCTCAAAAGGCTAAGTTTATAGATTGCTCGAGTGATTGAGCTACCGATTGACCCAAGTAGACTTAACTATTTAGTGGTCTAAGTGAATCGAGTTGTCAAGTGAGCTGAGCAGCTCGAGTGACCCAAGTGGATCGAGCTGCTAAGGCGAAAGGTTGGACAGAAAGCTATTGAGTGGGAGGTTGAGCAGAGTTGTTAAGTAGCATGAGTTGTCGAGTGGGCCGAATAGAGAGCTCCCAAATTATTGAGTTGGATATCTTACAGAGAGGTATTGAGCAGGAAAGTAAGATTATCAAGTTGGCTGAGTTGTCAAGCAAGAAGTAAGGTTGTCAAGTTCGGAGGCGAGGTTGCTGAACAAGAAGGTGTGTTGAGCACTATTCATATCCTCTGATAGTGTGTAGAGGTTTGGTTAAACGTTTATTTTTTAAAATATAATAACTCAATCATATTCGTAATCAAACACTAATTGTACATGACAAATTAAATATTATTATAATTGATCATTAATAATCGATCGTTACTATCCAAATAGTTACAGATCAACTATTATTATTCATCAATTTTAGATGATTATTAATGTGTATGTAACACACTTGACGCAACAAAAATAATAGCGTATGTGCCACCTAACAACCCCACACGACTACACATTTTAGAACCAACAAAAAAAAAAGTCCATATTAACCGACAAAAAAAAATAGTCCATATTCAATTTGACGATGCATACAAAACACATAGATTACACTCACACACAAGTCAATTAAATTTAGTACAATTTGAATCGTGCACATTAGAGAAAAACCTAAGATTATGATTTAATATATAAATCAATCTCAAACTCATACAACTTTAAATGCAAAACTAAAATTCATTTTCTATGACCACATTTTCAACACTTTTATGACTTCGTTGAAATTCGAATCTAAATGCCATCATAAATTCGAACCTAAGGATATAAATCGATCTTAAAGTCATGCAATTTTAAATGCGAAACTAAAACTCCATTTTTATGAAATCTAGGTTCATTTTCTACACAAGAAACTTTTTCTTAGCTACAATGGAGGAAAGTATTATTTTATGATCTATAAAAAGATAAATTGAAAAATTATAATTAAAAAAAATATTCTCTTCTAAAATCTAAATTTTATCCTTATAGCTATAAGTCATCCAACTTTAATTCAGATATGTTCACGAGAACTCATTTTTTTCAACACTTACGATCGCGCGATGTGTTCAGATTGGAATTCAAGCTCAATGTACAAGTCATGAACAGACCTAAAGGAATCGCATAGTACCAGCTTCAACAGCAGACTCGTCACCACACAAATTACATATCGACACCTCAGACTCCTCTTTGCAGATTGCAGCAGGTTCATTATTGCGGCATACGAGCCACAGTAGTCGTCCAACTGGAACCTCAACATTATCATTTAACCTCTTCGCCTGTTCTATCCCAACGCCATGGTCCATCACCACCTAACATTCCTGACAATTTCTTCACTGCGCAAGTGTCATTTAACTGATTCACGCATTGACAGTGCGATAGCTCCCTAGGCACGGGCGAGCAGCTCGACTCGAACTCATCGAACAGACTCGTCATCGCAGACGTCACGCCATCGACTTCGGATTGGACGCTATCTTCCTCCTCGCGCTGCACTGGCCTCCCGTGCCAGGGCCAGGGCCAGTGCCAGCCACCGACCGTACGTCAATTATGTCTCATTGTCAGATCCAAATCCAATCGCTCTGCCTTTAAAAATATTAACAGTGGTCGTGCGAGAAACGACTGGGCGGCGATATAACGTTAATAAGTAAAATAAGAAGGATGTGATCGCGCAGAGGACGGTTAGCTGGTTCGGTGGACAATGACAGTCGCATTCTTGTCGCGACTGGCACCGTGACGACGACTAGGGCTGCATCGAGATTCGATCGGCACGTCTAGGCCACCATCAGTGGCAGCGCCTGCCACATGGCACGGCGCGTTGCCTGGGAAAATGGTCACCTTCTCCCACGTTCCGCTGACTCCTCCAACACCTACGGTTACTTTTTTTTCAAAGATTTTAAATAAGTTAAGATTAGTCATCTTAATTATTTATTGAATTTATTTGATTGCCGGATTACGAGATAAAAAAATAAGAATGATTATCTATAGGATATGGCTGATATGATTATATACAAATTTGATATTTTGCGCTCTTCCATCGTGTGTGTTCGTAAATGCAATGTGATCCATCGTCCATCATGCGATCACGTATCAGATCTGACCATATAAATATGAGAATATATAGTGTTTCGCCCCCGATCTCCATCGCTGCCGACCGCCCTCACCGCGCCATCCGACTACCGTCGGCTCGGGCGCGATCAACGCGTCGCTCATCGGCGCGTCGCTCGGCATCGGATTCCGGCCGAAATCTGACGCAATTTAGTTAGAAACGCAGCCGACAGTGGCGTGCGCTGATTTCCGATCAAATCGCGATCGAATTTCGATCAAATCACGGTCGGAGACCGGCCGAGGAAGGATTGTCGTCACACCCGATCCTTCCTCGGTCGGTCTCCGACCGCGATTTGACCAGAATCCGATCGCGATTTGATCGGAAACGGTGCGCGCCACTGTTAAACGCGTTTCCGACCAAATCACAGTTGGAGACCGCCCGAGGAAGGACTGGCATGTCACAGCACCCCTTCCTCGACTGATCTTCTACCGTGATTTTGTCGAAATCCAATCGCGATTTGATCGGAATTCAGCACGTGCCACTGCCGATCGCGTTCCCGCCAATTGCGTTGGATTCTGACCACAATCTGGTCGAAATCTGACATCGATCGAAGTGTCGATGAGCGGCGCGTCGATCGTGCCCGGCCCGACAGCCAGCAGTGGGCGTACAGCGCGGTGAAGGCGGCGGCAACGGCGATGGGTCAGCTGCGTCGCTCACGAGGTCATGCAGGCTGCGTCGCTCACGAGGTCACGCAGCACGAATCACGCAGAATATTAAAACTCTCATTATATATATATAATTTTAATGGAGGTAATAATATGATTTTTTAAGAGAAATTTTTTGATTATTATAAGAGAGATTGAAAAGGCCGATGCATAATTTAAATCTCTACCTTTGCAATTTTTAGTTGAATACATAAGCTAATGACGCTCAGTTGAGTGACGTAATGATGATGCTTAGTCAAAAATAATATTTAATATATTTTTTATTGAAAAATATATTTATTTCAATATTATTGTAATTATTATGATAGAATAAAATTAATTTAATTTAATCAAAATTATTATAGATAGATTGTTATTTAATTTAATCAAAATTATTATAGATAGATTGTTATTATAGATAATTTTGATCAGTTATTGAAAAGTATTATAATATAAAAATAAAAAAAATGAGTTAATTTATTTGAACAGTAGTAAAATAAAAATATTTTTAAGATAAAAAATATATTAACCAATACTTTAAGAATTTCGAAATAATAAGAATTATTTTAAATTATTTTTTAGAAAGCAATATGAAAGAGCATTATTGTAATATCTTTTATAAAAGGAGTATTTTTTTTATGAAAATACTAATAAGAGACATTTTTTTAATTTTTGCCCATGATAATTTATGTTACCGAAGCAAGGGCATTCCCGGCAAAATACTATGTGAGAAAGGAGTCGCTGGATGGCATAAAAGGCCCGGTGTCCTCCTCCGCGGCTCTTCCCCATGATTGCGTGTCGGACAAGAAGCCGACGCCCACGTCGTCCTGCCGCTCTACCTGCTGCGACAATGGAGCACCGTAGCCCTAGCAATGGCGAAGAGTTCGAGAGCGCCTGCTCCACCCCCTTCGCCAGCGCGCCCTCCAGCCCTGGCCGCGGCGGTTCCTCATCCGCGCCCGCTGGCTTCTTCTTCAGCGCTCCATCCAGCCCGATGCACTACATCCTCTCCGCTTCTTCTTCGCCCTTCTCTGCCACGAACGCCCCTTCTGATCCTTGCTCTGTTGATATCTCCTTTGATTTTGAGTTCTCCGCCCGCGTGCCCCTGCATTCCACCGCGGCTTCTGCCGACGAGCTCTTCCTCAACGGTCAGATTCGGCCTATGAAACTGTCTTCCCACCTCCAATGCCATCAGGAGCTCTCTGCTTCCGGATCTCGGCGTCGAGGAGGGTGAGGACGACCATGCCAGCTGTGAGGTGGCGGAGATGGACGTCCGCAGGCGCGATGTGATGCGGCCGAGTAGTTCCGTGAATCGGAGGACTAGATCGCTGTCCCCGATGCGAAATCTACCGTTTCGCTGGCGGTCGGATGATGCGGCGAGGGGCGAGAGTGGTGAAGGCCGGGAGAAGACACCAGATCCAAAGCAGATCGAGTCAGAAGAAGCTCCGGCTCCGCCTGTCTCGGCGTCTTCCCGCTCCTCCTCTTCATCCTCGACGTCCTCTTCGTCCTCCACGGGGCGCAGCTCAAAGCGGTGGATTTTTCTGAAAGATTTCCTCCACCGGAGCAAGAGCGAAAGGAGCGACCACGGAAAGGAGAAATTCTGGCGTACTATCTCCTTTTCAGTCTCCAAAGACAGGCCAAAATCCACACCGCCGTCAGAACCCGAGACAACGCCACAGCCGGCGGAGTCCTCATCGAATCAAGAACAGGCGGCGACTCAACTGCCGCGGCAACAGAGACCGGTCAATGGGCTGGGAAGACGGCGGAGGGCTGGGCCGTCAGCGCACGAGCGGCTCTACACAGCGAATCGAGCGCAGGCAGAGGAGATGAGACGTCGAACCTTCCTTCCGTACCGGCAGGGTCTCATGGGCTGCCTGTGGTTTAGTTCCAGAAGCTACGGCGCCATTAACGGCTTCGCCCGATCTCTCAACCCCGTTTCCTCGAGGTAACCCTTTCATACTTGAAGCTGTTTCTTTTTGCATAGAAACTAAGGACCGTATGATTTCTATAATGAATTGAGTCGAACTGCTGGTTGAACTGAAATGGACTCAGACAATCTAACAAAAACAGTATGATCCAGAATATTAACTGATATACTTTTTTTACTTTTATAAAATAAATATTAATAAAAACTAAGAAACTGGAATGAGAAAACTTTCGACAATTATATGCTGCTGAAATTCAAAAGATACTAAAATGGGAGAACCAAATGGAAAGACTTGTAATTTGTATGTGTTTTTGCAATTTAGAAACTTTGTCTAGGATCTGAATGGATAGCTGAGCAATTTGTACTGTGCAACAATGGTTATGTGCCCACAGGTGGGATGTTAGAGGCGGATGACCAGAGGCAATCGGAGTTGTGTTTCTGTTCAAGATAAGAGGCAATGGGCGACAACCTTGAGCATTACTGCATCGAAAATAGGAGGCATGTTGCGTTTGGGCATTCTTGCAGAGAAGCCAGAAGGTTGCATTTGTTCAAGTTAAGCTCGAGAGAGAACATAAAGATAATGGGAGGAACCTGCTGGCTATCAAGTGTGCTCGTGGAAAAGAATGAGATCGACTGTGTTAGAAGCTCTCAAGCGCTTGGTGGCATCTTCTTGTGCGAGATCAAGCGAAGAGAGGAATGCAAGAGGATTGGATATTGTGGGATTTATTATTTAGGTTACAATTTATTGTGGGATTAATCTATACAGGAAGCGTTTTTAAAAAGCTTGATCGTTCTAGTAGTTGCCATTGACTGTGTTGATGCCAATAGTGACCCATGACTTCACAAAGATCACGTCTTCATTGACAGATCAAAATGTTCATTTTAGGTGATCTATCTTTGGTGCAGAAGATGATGTTTGGGGTTTTTTTTGTAGTTGATAGATGCACTAACACTAGTCATTTTTGATTTGATTGAAAGCATGAGTCATGATGATCGAGGAGGAAAAAAAGATAACATCCCAAATTGGTTTCCATGGTCGATCAATTTTGGGGTGGATATATATTAAATGGAAAAGGGGTGACATTACTCGGATTTGTCAAAAAATTATGAAAACTTTTGAAATTTAAGAAATTTGGAGGATATTGTGAAACATATGAAATATTTTAAAAAATTAGAAGGTATTGTTTATGAGAGAAAATTCAAGAATATTGGACATTTGGATGAATATGAGTATTTTGCGCAAATGTGTTTTCTTTGGCATTTGGAGAATTCAAAATATTTGTAAAAACAGTATTGAAATTTTTATCTATTAGGAGTAGAAAATAATAGGATGAATGAAAAAAATATATATACGAAGATATATTTATAGATATTTTTTTAAAAAATAATTAACCATTGAATAATGATAAAAATTTAGCCGTTGAAAATGACTAATTATTAGCCGGTGGACTTCTTTTTCTATTTTTTCTTTAAAAAATAAATATCAATATAAAATTATTTTAATTTAAAGGAGTCCCAATTTTAATTAAAAGGAACTCCCTCGTATTACGAGAGAGAGCTGCTTCCCTTCGACATGTCAGCAGAATGAGAGTTCCAGGAGCTCCAGCGTGGATGCCCTAAAAATTAAAAATGAAATTTGAATAGAAATGAATTAGATAATTTAATTTTTTTAGATATAATTTTTTTTATAATTAAAGCAACACCCATACAGAGATAAATATAAATTTAGTATAAACTTAAATGTTATCATTCAGTCATAGCGATTAGAGAAAAGTAATTGTGGTACTCGATGTAGTTCTAAGAGCATCCGCAACGCTCGTAGCGTTATAACACCTTTAACCAGTGGTCGATTGGGTCCACTAATACGTGGTTGAGTGGTGGTCGACCAATGGTCGATCACCATATGATGATTGACCACGTGATCGACCACCACTCACACTATGCAGCTTCTACGAACGCATTAATATAAAAAAAATAAAAATAAAAAGTATGAGCCCACCTATTAACACGTTCAGAACTCTAAACGCGTTCAATACCTCACTCCTCTCTCACTCCTCCCTCACTCTTCCACGTCCTTCCTTCGCTCCTCCACGTTTGCTATTAACGTCCGATTAACAGCGCGTTGCGGATGCTCTAATGATTAAAGCAAGTTCTTTCAAATAAAACAAAAAAGCTAAATGTGATTTAGGAAGGGGATTTTGCATGACTAGTCACTGTTTTAAAACATTAATATTTCGAAACAGTTACGAGAGAATAGATTATTCGAAAGTATACGAAATATGACAACAGCGAATGAGAATTTGATAGAGCAAATCTAGGCATTAGAAACTGAACTCGGAAGAAGTTTGCCCATCTCAAAACTTGGTTTCAGTCGCGCCACTAGATCCAACATTATGAGCATTAGTTTCAACATCGAGTGTGACAGCTGCAGAGTTTTCACTATCCAAGGTTAAGCTTACTTCACCTCAGTTTTTTGTTCTTGCAAATCATAATTTTAATTTTTTTTTTCAAACTACAATTAAAACCCCATGGCAATAACCAAAAACTCTTGCTAATTAATTCGACTTCAATGCGTCTAAAATTTCATCTTTAGCTCCAAGAAAGCAACAATTGTTGATAGAGATAAGAGAGATTCTCAAAGAAACTAAACTTCACTAACTAGATAAAATTGATTGAAAGAACTGCAATGATCTCGCATGAACTTGCTGAAACTCAATCAACTTCGTCTAGAGCTCATCCTGCAACCATCAAATGAACAAATTGTTAGCATCATCATTGTGGAGATGTACTAAATAACTAACTACGATTCCATAATAATTGAAGGAATGTATTATAGAAACAGGGAAACAAGATAAAAGAGAATTTTACATGAGGAGTCTCCTTTTCATCCTCGGCATCTGAATCAGCCTTTGCATCATCTTCTGCCTCATCCTCGTCTTCAGCCTGTAATTGTGCAAATTGTCAAGTGATTCACTGAACAAAGTCACCAAGAGGATACAAGAATTGAGAATGAGTCAATTAGAATCTTACATCTATATCTGACTCATCAACTTTTGATTCCTGCAAACGATGAAATTCTTGGTTAGAAAGTATAAACATCGACTAGTTGTATAGATGATGAAAAGTTACATCAACAAGACAAATAAGTGTTAGGAGAGACTAACTCCAAATGACAAACTAGTCTCGCAACTATTTCAGACTGACTACCTGGAACTTACAATACCACTCATTAAACACTATGTATACATAGCTGTTAATGCAAAGGCAGATCAAAAATAGAAAATATATAAAATATCACTACAATTTAAAAAAACAAATTGTAATCACACAATATGAGAAAGATCCTTCCATAAAAATTTCTGAAGATTAGCAAATTCAGGTCATTGAACTACTGGCCGATGAAATGAAATTCCTTCAAAATCAATAGACATGATCCAATTCTTTTCCCCCCCAAAAAAACTTATTTATGGTAATAGCAGTAGCAGTCATAGATTTATTTAGCACTACTATGGTTTGAATGAGCTAAATGTGCAAAAGACCAAAACAAACTTGGAGAATTATAAAACCTTCCTTTAAGAGTTTGAATATTTTATACTGTATACGGCTTCAAAATATATTGGAAACTTTAGAAGAATAAGGATACAAAGTGTGTGTTATGAACCCAGAAAGATGAATATACTAGGATAATGCAAAAAATAATAATACCTCCTCTTCCTTCTTTTTCTCAGCCTCATCAAATGCTGCCTTCTCAGCCTGTAAGAGAAAATCCAAAAATAAGAATAGGGATCCTACTGCAAGAGCATCCAATAAAATCTTATGACAAAATTTTTAGAACCCACATCTTTATTTTTGCCCCATGTTTCTTCAGCAAGCTTTTTGGCATATTCAGGATCATCAGACACCAAAATGTTATCAAACAGAGTTCCAGATTTCACCTAAGAAGCACATGGCGAATTAGATATGCAGATTTACAAACCAAAATAGGCAACTGGATTAATTTTGGAACATAAAAGTGTAAAGTAAAACTACCTGCCATAATTCAATGCCTACATATCTCAAATTAGGGTAAGCATAGACGTAGGGATCATCCTTGAAATCTGCAAAAAAAAAATTGAAAACCAAAGTACAAATGTGAACACGCTCAAACTCAGAAGTGAAAAGAAAATGAAAAACAAAATAAAATAAAATACCTGGGTTATCAATCAATGGTGCCTTCCATTTTCCCTTGTAATTGGGATTCTTAATTTTCTAAACATAAAAAATAAAGAAATTAGAATTCATGTTTTCTTGTTCTATGAATATCCTGCTAACTAATTTTATGGTATATAGACCATTTGCTTCCAGGGTCCCTTGTATTCAGGGTTGGGAATGGTTGGTGTTGTCCATTCACCATCTTCTTCATCATCCCAATCTTCAGGCTGCAGATATACCAGTCATGTATGGCAAAAATAGGACACATTGACACAGGAATAGCCCTCGTAAAATCAAGAAACTTTAAAATTTTACCTTTTTAGCATCAGTATCAGGAATCTCCTTGGGAATATCATCATACCCCTTCAATAAGAAAATTAAGAAGGTGGCTTAGCATGATTAGAAGAAGTGTAGATCAAGCTAAATAAAAAGAATTTTACAACAGGAATCACAAGCAAGTGATAGAAGAAGCAAATACAAGCTCATGTGACATCCCAAGTAAATACAGAACATTAATTTTGCAATAGTCGGTAATCTGTTTGTGATTTATATGCTATCATCCCAAGTCAAATTTGAACCTTAGTTGTGCACTTATGAAATATTCTGTATGTGATATATATGCTATCATGCTAAGTAATATCAGACCTTAATTCATGTAAGACTAATTGGTCAATGATTTATAGCTACAATCACATCCCAAGAACAGTGAAATGAGATTAGCAACCCCTCCGTAACAAATTAACAACTACAAAATTTCTGAGGTTTGAGCATTATCCTTGCCTGCATGAACAACTAACGGAGAAAAAAAAGTGGAAGATGACAAATGGGCAGAGTTATAATTACCTCAGGTTTCTTGTCCTCTGGATCAGGGATGTACTCCTTGTCATCCCAATCTTCAGGCTGCAACACAAAACAATCAAAACAAATGAAAGTTAGCACACATCACAAGATATGAACCATTTGTAGATAGTACTTACCTTCTTGGCATCAGGGTCTTTGATTTGCTTTGGAGGAAGAATATCCCAATGGCTGTACAAACTACCTGTTTGCTTCTCCTTGTTATCAATAAGAATGCTATATGTAGCATCTGGACGGACAATGAAAGTATACACATGTGTTAACTGATCAGTCTCGCATGCAACATCTTTCTTAATCAAGTGGTTCTTTCCATCACGTGTGAAGATGGCATGAACCTTTTTAGTGATGTATCCACAGATATCAGGTCCAAACATAATACTGCAATTTCCAAATCCAGAGGACCAAGTTAGTTAACAACAATCGATATAAATGAAGTCAGGAACCAGTACAAAATGACTATTAGTACCTGTATGGAGTATCCCCACCAAATTTCTTCTGATCGATTTCACCACTAAGCAATTTAATGTAACCGCCACCACAGTCAAGTTTTTGTTCATGTTTTACTGAGAATTGGAATACTAATGTCTTGTCCTTGTTGCTGAACTCAGGGAACTCTGCTGAAATAGCATAGAATCTGTTGTCTTCGGAGGTTTGGATTCCTGAAGGCAAAATTACCGTTAATCCACCAACTAATAACAAAGATAACAACATACAATTGATTGTTTGGTTCTACACATTGAAAAGTAATTTCATTAACAAAAAAATAATAATGGCATTGACAAATGAGAGTACCTTTGTCTTCAGCATCGCCTGTCCATTTTCCAGAAGTGTAGTTCCATTCTCCTGCCATGTTCTCATCCTTCTTCCAGTCGGATTTGATCCACCTATCCTCCCATCCATCTTTGGAAATGAATTGAAAAAAAATGAATTAAGAACAAACAGTAATGTGTGGATCTTCTAATTTCTTTTTCATAAGCAAAATAAAATGTGAAAATTTTAGCTTCAACAAACGACAATATCAAATACACAAGGAGGATCAAACCGAGGGATAATAGCTTCCGCAAACAATAATATCACATACAAAAGGAGGAAAAAGCCGGAGACAAATATAGAAAGTGTCAAGAAATCAAGATTGGGCAAACTAAGAGTATCAAGCATTAAAAATCTAAAGATTTCTTCATCTGACAAGGAACTCAACCTAACATTATTTGTAACAGTCCACACGATCCCAGAGAAAATTGTCGCAATGCCTTTTACTAACGGTTATAACGAGTTAGTACAATCTTATATAACCCCTAAGAAAACCAAAAAAATATCATTTAAAGGAAAGGGATCTGCTTAAAAAATATATACCGACTTCCTGACTAAACCAAAAGACTGAAAAAGGCCAATGCAATCG
>NW_027432945.1:0-4144 GCF_044706935.1 Curcuma longa
TGTTCCAGTTGAGAACTGCCTCTGGACACGTCACCGGACCTCCTCGCTGCAGCGTTGAACAGTGGAAGAGCTGAGGGTGATGGTGGCTTCAGGGTCGCCTGAGACTTCACCGGAGACGATGATGACCAGCAGGCAGCTTTAGAGATGGCCTGCGAGCACAGGGAACGTCAGTGGGAAGGCCAGGGGGTGCCCTGGCGCGACCACTCCGACGCTCAAGTCAGGGACAGTGGGAGGAAGAAGATGAACAGTAGCAGAAGAACTTGAGCGTAAAAGAGAGTAAGAGTTGAGAGAGAGTGAGAGAGTTACCTGTGGAGCGGAGTGGTCTTTTTAAGGAGGAGATGAGCGTGCATACCTGTCACGTCATCATTTAAGGAATGTCTCATCATGATTAATGTGGTGGCAGGAACAATCGAGTTCCTTGTCCCATCGCCGGTAAAGCGCTATGTTGTCACCATCCGTGTAAGCAGCAGAGAGATAGTGTTAATTAATCGGGGCGTGGGCTTGTCAGAAATCATGATGAGGCGTACCAGGGCAATGTAGGGCGCTTGGTCAATCCATACGTGCTATCAGACGCATGAATGAGGGATATCCAAGTGCTTCACAGTTTTAATTGAGGAAGGAAGACCGCCAAGCTGGCTCGGCCAGTAGAGAGACGAATGCATGGGATATTTGGCGAACGCATTGCCGAATGATGGATTCGGCCAAGTATGCCGAATGGGATTCGGCGGGAGGCTATTGTCGAATGGAGGGATTCGGCGGAGCATTGCCGAATGGGGGATTCGGCGAACGATGCCGAATGGAGGGGATTCGGCGAACGGATTGCCGAATGGGGGATTCGGCTAGTATGGCCGAATGGAGGGATTCGGCGTGGGTATGGCCGAATGGAGTGCCTTTTATAGTAGGTGACGTGGCCAATCAAGTTAGTAGATACAACGGACTTGGTTCCTGTGGGTGGGACCAGACTTGGACTTGAGTCTAACTATGGGCACCTCGGATTATTCCCGGAACATAAGCCTCCCCACTAGTCTAGTCGAAGGGAGCGTGAGTCGAACTGACTAGACAAAGTTGGGCTCGAGTCTGAGTCTGGTCTGGAGGCTCCGTTCGATTAAGTGAGAGAGACGGCTATGTAGTCACATCGTTCGGAGGAAGCCTAATCGGCGGAGGACACTTGTCGCCGTGCTATTGGTTGCATTAATGAGAAGGGATGGCGGCGAGTGTGTGCAAGGAGGGCCGTTGTCTTTTCCGAGACAGGCAATTAAGGAGGCGTGCAGTTTGCGTGATCGTCGAATCGCCTTGCTGACGTCAGCGGATCCGCTCGGGAAGTCGTGACGATCCGACGGTGGACGTCGAATCCCGCCTTTTCGGCGTCGCTTGATCGGACGGTTCCGGCGGAGTAGGGTTTTCGTATATATAGTCATGTCGAGAGACTGTAGCGGGACCGTTTTGCTGTTCCTGCCTTCGCGTGTCTTCGTTGCTGCCAGCGGTTCCTGTCGTTCCCGTCCTCAACCTTTTCTTCTCCGGTGATCTTCCCAGTGTAAGCCATGCTCCTTCCTTCTCCCCCGATTTTCCTTTCGCGTCTTTCCCTGCCCGGTATTAGGCCTGTAGGAATGTCGCAATCCAACGCTGTCTGGTTTGAGTCCGCGGTGTCCGTTTTTGATAAGGCGTCTAGGTCGGCAGTGAGACTTCAGTACGAAATCCTCCGTCAATATAGGATTAAGGTTCCCAAGGGCCACCAACGGCCGCACCTGCCTCCCTTTGGTTACCAGACCTTTTTTCAAGACCAGTTAGAGGGAGGGCTGCGATTTCCCTATCCCTGACTTTTATATTAGAGTTGCGGGGTATTTTGGTATTCCAGTTAATCAACTAGCACCCAATTCTTTTCGCCTCCTCGCCTGCGTCTGTATAGTATTCAAGTGTATGACATTCCCTTGAACCCGACGGTCTTCCACTATTTCTTCTATCCGAAGAAGAAGGAAGACGGGGTTTTTTATCTGAATGCTCGTCCCCGTCTCAACTTTCTTAGCCGAGTACCCGTCTTCCCTTAAATTCTGGAAGACGAAGTTCTTCTTCGTTCGCCTCCCGAGTCCTTTCCGAGTTACTGAGTGGCAGGATGAACTACCGATTCCGCCTCGGTTGAGCGGATACAAGAAGGATGCTGCTTACTCGATGGCTTCGGAGGTGTTGGATGGCTTGAAGTTTCATGCGGGGCGACTACTGAGCGAGGAGGGCCTGTTGTTCCGGGCGGGCTTGAGCCCGATTGCTACGGAGTTGTCTCAGCCACTTGGTAAGAAGTCATTGTTACTTTAGTCCGTTGTCATCTAATTTCATATGTTCTTTGGTTTTCGCAGAGGATCTTTGGATGGCCGCCTCAATGAACAAGTTCATCAAGTGGGACCGTGCGTCCTTCAAGAAGTTGGCGACCCCGACTCCCTCTGAAAGGAGTCCAGCGGCAACTGCTTCAGCTGGCAGTCAGTCGGCAGCAGCGGGATCCGAGACGAGGTCCCATTCGGCCACACTCTCTGGCCGAGTCGGCAAGCGACTTCCTGTGGAGGAACCCCGTGAGAAGGCTTCCAAGGCTAAGAGGCCCCGAGCCGAGGAGACAAGCGGGAAGGCCGCTAAGGCCAAGAAACCCCGAGTGGAGGAGCCGCGCGAGAGGGCTCCTAAGGCCAAGGCACTGACTATCAACGAGCCCACCGACGAGCCGGCGTCTCGGCAACGTCCTCCAGTGACCGAGACGGGCAAATTGAAGCAGAAAGCTCGTCCCGAGCCGCCAGCCAAGCCTAAGCCGAAGAAGAAGAAGCCAAGTCCGGCAAAGGCGCCGCAGCGTACACCCGGGACCGAATCAAGCCGCCAAGCGGAGCAGCGGGTGGAGAGGCGGGCTACTTCAGCGGGGGTGGAGCCGACCGCACCGTCAGCACCGCCGACAGCGGCCCAGTAGTGGAGTCGGCGGCTGTATTGCCCACTTGGTGCTCGGTTGTGGAGCCTGAGGTCGGCACGGGGGGGGGGGGGGGGGGGGGGGTGAGCAAGCTCCTCTTTCGCCGGCCCCAACCCCTGCACCCACTACCGCTCCTGCTTCGGGTGCGGAGGAGATCGAGACGGGGCGGCAACGACGCAACTGGTTCGACCAATGGAACAGGCGTACGGAGAGCTCACCACACCGCCATTGGAGTTACATGCCGGCTCACAAGTGGAGGTGACGGCAGCGCCATCAGCCGAGGTGAATGTGGAGGTTGAGGGGCCGTCAGTGGCCGAATCAACGAGGGAGCTGGCGGCAGTGGCCGAGGCGACCGCTGCGGGCGTTGAACAGTGGACGGAGCTACGGGGGATGGTGGCCTCAGGGTCGCCTGTGACTTCACCGGAGCCGATGAAGACCAGCAGAAGCTCCAAGAACAGCCTGCGAACACAAGGAACGTCAGTGGGAAGGCCAGGGGGTGCCCTGGCGCGACCACTCTGACGCTCAAGTCAGGGACAACAGTGGGAGGAAGAAGATGAACAGTAGCAGAAGATCTTGAGCGTAAAAGAAAGTAAGAATTCCCTGAGAGAGCCCTACCTGCGGAGAGGAGTGGTCATTTTAAAGGGGAGATGAGCGTGCATACCTATCACGTCATCATTTAAGGAATGTCACATCATGATTAATGAGGTGACAGGAACAATCGAGTTCTTTGTCCCATCGCCGGTAAAGCATTATTTTGTCAACATCAGAGCATGCAGCGGGCAGGGTGCGGAGAGATAACATTAATTGATGGGGGCGTGGGCTTATCAGAGATCATGATAAGACGTACCAGGGCACTGTACGGTGTATTATCGGACACATGAGGAGGGATTCAACGAGGTTATTGCCGAATGGAGGGATTCGGCTAGTAGATAACTGAATGGAGGAATTAGGCGAGGTCATTAATGAACGAGAGGGATTCGGCCAAGTTGTTGCCGGATGGGTGATTCGGCGCGTATACGGCCGAATGGAGAGATTCGGCGCGTGGATGGCCGAATGGAGGGATTCGGCGCGTGGATGACCGAATGGGTAAACTTTGACGGTGCGTGACTTAACCAATCAAGTGCATAGACTCAGCAGGTTGGACCCGTGCGATGGGACAAGACTTGGACTCGAGTCTGACCTTGGGCCCCTCAGATTATTCCCGGAACA
>NW_027432946.1:0-8060 GCF_044706935.1 Curcuma longa
TGGCACTGCCACCACCGGACTCCTCGGCGCTGCCGCTGCCGTTGCCCTCCTCTTGGCCGACTACCTCTTATGGATTCTCAGGCGACGGAGCAAACGGCTGCCCCCAGGCCCGACCCCGTGGCCCCTCGTGGGCAGCCTCATCCAGTTGCTCCGGCACCGGCCTCACTTCCGGTGGGTCATCGCTGCGGCGGAAGGCAGGGACATCACTTGCATACGCCTGGCGAGCGCCCACGTCGTCGTCGTCAATTCGCCGGAGCTGGCGCGCGAGTTCCTCAAGAGGCACGACGCCAACTTCGCATCGCGACCGCTCACCGTGGCCACCGAACACTCCAGCCGCAACTTCCTGTCAGTGGTCGTCTGCCCGCTGGGTCCGCAGTGGAAGAAGATGCGGCGCGTGATCGCGTCCGAGGTGCTGAGCAGCGCGAGGCTGCGCTGGCTGGCGGAAGCGCGGGCCGAGGAGGCTGACCACCTCACTAGGTACCTGCGCAACCTGTGCGCCGCCGGAGCCGGAGCCGGAGGCCTCGTCGACATTCGGCTGGCGACGAGGTACTACAGCGGGAACGTGATCAGGCGGATGATCTTCGGGGCGAGGCACTTCGGGGCAGGCGGCCCGCACCAGGGCCCCGGCGAGGAGGAGGTGGAGCACGTGGAGGCGGCGTTCTCGATGCTTTCGATGATATACGCCTTTTGCCCGTCGGACTTCGTGCCGTGGCTGAGGTGCCTGGATTTGGAAGGCCACGAGAGGATGTCCGAGCAGGCGACGAGCACCATCTACAAGTACCATGATCCGATCATCGACGAAAGGATCGAGAAGTGGAGGAGCGGAGAAAAGAAGGAGGTGGAAGACCTTCTCGACGTCATGATCTCCCTCGCCGACGACTCCGGCGAACCGATTCTCAGCAGTGAAGAAATTAAAGCTCAATGCGCGGTTAGTGTTAACGATATATTCGTATTATTATTTATCATGAATAATATATTATTTTAAAGGAAATTAAATTTGAATTATTTTATAGCGCTTTGATCAGGAATTATTAATACAAAAAGAAATCATTTTTAGGGAATTAAAAGATATTGTTTATGACACCAAAATAAAATAGGAAACTTTTACAAACTCTTTCGCTTATATCAATAAAAGAGTTGGGAAAAAATTATTATTTTTCGAATTGAATCATAATTTTAGTTCAATCATTTTTTACAATAACAAGCTAGTAAACTTATATTATTTTGTTCCACGTCTTATTATGATTTCATCATAAATGCCCATATAATATTTTTTTATCTTTTCTATATCCATATATTTATTTTTATAATTCTCATCTATTTATGTGCCCATAACATTTTATTACATAAAATATAACAGATTTAATTATATTTTATAAAAATAATTATAAAGTTCTTTTTTAACAAAGAAATAATTACTCTACTTCTACTTCTTCTTCTTCTTAGGAGTTAATCTATGCCGCAGTGGACAATCCCTCAAACACAGCCGAGTGGCTGTTGGCACACTTGCTGGAACAACCTGACGTCATGCGAAAAGCCGTTGAGGAGTTGGATAGGGTGGTCGGCAAGGAGCGGTTAGTAGTCGAATCCGACTTTGCTCGACTCCCCTACGTGAAGGCATGCGCTCGTGAGGCCCTCCGTCTCCACCCGGTCGCACCCTTCAACCTCCCTCACGTCGCCATCGACGACGCCGTCGTTTCGAACTACTTCATCCCCAAGGGGAGCATGGTGTTGTTGGGTCGATTTGCACTCGGGCGAAATCCCAAGGTCTGGGATGATCCGACCCGATTCGACCCGGACCGACACTTGATGGATGGACACCAAGAGGTGGAGCTAGCAGAGCCGAGTCTCCGAATGATATCGTTTAGCACCGGGCGTCGACAGTGCATGGGAGCTCTACTTGGGACGATGATGACTTACATGTTGGTCGGAAGGGTGCTTCAAGCGTTCGAGTGGAGCGTACCCGCCGGCGAGACCAGCATCGACTTCTCAGAGGAAAGGATGAGCCTCTTCATGGCCAAACCTCTAAAGCTTTCCGCAAAGATTCGATTGCCGGATTTGTTAGAGAAACTATGAGCAAATTTAGACAAAAGAAGAAGTTCATTAACTTAGAAAAGAAGAATAAGAAGAAGACGACGAGGACGACGACGAAGAAGAAGAAAACAAAAAAAAAGAAAATAAATTGAAGGACAAAATATGAAAATAAAACTATGATCCATGAACTCAAATGTGATGTAGTACTGTAAGTTCCCTTTAAATTTCTTGATCATCGCATATTTTGCAATTTGGATCAAGAACTATCTTATCAAATTATTTGATTATATTAATGCATCTACAATAAAATAAATCCATCTTTTGGAAATCACCATTGATATTGATCGAGTTCTTACAAAAATTTGATTTTAAATTTGGTTTCTGCCAATTTTTTTTAACATATATATATACACAATTAATTGGAGACTTGCAGGTATATATCCATTAATTACCCCGCAAGGTGTTAATTTCTTGTTGCCGGCGCCATGAGGAATTTCATCTTTCCAGTCGAATTTGCTGTCAAGTGTCAAGAACGCAAGCTTTTATATATATATATATATATATATATATATATATATATATATATATATATATATATATATATATATATATATACAGAAGCGCTATACTGAGCGCCTTGTATAAGCGCCTCATGCGCGTCTGCTGACCTGGCTCTCTGACGTGGCTGCTCTTCGCCTGCGCGCCTGCTCTTCGCGTGCGTGGCAACGAAGCCATTTTCTTCGCCCTCGCCAAAGCCGAAGCGCGATTTTGTTCTCCCGCGCCCGAAGCTAGGTTTTCTTCTCCTGCGCCCGAAGCTAGGGTTTCTCTCCCGATTTTCTTTGCCGAAGCTAGGGTTTCTCTCCCAGTCCAGTCCCCCTCCACCCGCCGAAGCTCTCCCTTCGCCTAGGGTTTCCTCTCCACTCCTCGCGAGCTACAAGGTCCGTCGCCACTCGCCCAGAACTGATCTCCCGCGCGACACCCGTGCGCGACACCCGTGCGCACCACCCGACCCACGCCCACTGCCGGCGCTCCCGTTTCGCCGTCCGGCCACCTCCGGCCGTCGGACCGGCCCCGATCGACGCGCCACTCGCCGGCGCGTCGACTGGCGTAGGTCCGGCGGCTGACGGTGACCGGACGACGGCGAAATCGGCCGGAAACCGCCGCTCTCCCACCCACGCCCACTGCCGCCGCGATTTCATCGCCGTCCGGCCATCTCCGGCCGCCGAACCGGACCCAATCGACGCGCCACTGGCCGGCGCGTCGACCGGCGTCGGTCCGGCGGCCGGAGACGGCCGGACGGCGGCGAATTTGGCCGGAAACCGAGACCACAGTGACTGGCGCCGTTTCCGGCCAAATCGCGGCCGGAATCCGGCCAAATTCCGGCCGGAGACCGGCCGGGGAAGGACCGCCGGCGCCGGGCGGTCCTTCCCCGGCCGGTCTCCGGCCGGAATTTGGCCGGATTCCGGCCGCGATTTGGCCGGAAACGGCGCCAGTCACTGTGGTCTCGGTTTCCGGCCAAATTCGCCGCCGTCCGGCCATCTCCGGCCGCCGGACCAGGCCCGATCGACGCGCCGACGAGTGGCGCGTCGATCGGGCCTGGTCCGGCGGCCGGAGATGGCCGGACGGCGATGAAATCGCGGCGGCAGTGGGCGTGGGTAGGAGAAGGTGCGGACGGGATCGCGTAGGGACGGTGCGCGGCTGATCAATTTCGTATATATATATATATATATATATATATATATATATATATATATATATATATATATATATATATATATATATATATATAGGAATGATATCCTGCGCGATGAGTTTACGCGACTCCGTGCGCGATAGCCGACGTGGCGAGGAGTTTCACTGTTCATCCTCCACCGTGGTCGAAACGAAATCCCGAAATAAAATCCCGCCTCTCCCAAAATCGCGCGGCCGATTCTCAATTTGAGCTTCCGTTGTGGTTGAAAAGGAAGCAGAGAAGGATGCGACTGCAGTAGAGGTGAAGAATGAGAAGGGTGGTCCGGTTGTGGAGAAGGCCTTGTCCTTCATGGAGGAGAGCAACTTCTTGTCGGATCTCAAGGAATCCGAGAGGAAGGCGCTGGTGGAGCTCAGAGCCGCCGTCGAGGAGGCCATCCTCAAGAACAAGTTATTTAAAAAATTACGATGATTTTTTCATTATTGCAGAAAAAAATGGATATGTGATATTAAAATAATATTTAATATTCTTTGATTATATGAGATAAGTCTATCCATAATATTGTTATATTATATAATATTTATTTTTTAATAGTATTATTTTATTTATTTATTTTTTCAAGTTCATCTTTTATCAAACCTCTAAGTTATTGAGCCAAACCAATTCGACTCGACTCTGTGAATCTCTCCATGTGTAATTTATTATTATTATTATGACCATTATTATACCAATAATCTAATTTCATAAATCTTTAAGGCGCACTAACAGTAATGAATATTGAACTAGTTACTTAATTAGATGCTTGATCTTTTTCAGTTAGATTCTAATTTAATTTTTATATTATGCTTTAATTATAGTTATCTAAATAAAAGTTTTAAATTGATCAGGACTTGATTCAAAATATAATTACCAGAAATAAGATTTAAAGTGGCATGATGTTATTTGGTAATATAAATGGATTGATAGAAATTTAAAATTAAAGTAATCCATATATAAGTACTATTTATAAAATATATTGCTTATTTTTATGATTTATGATTTAACTTTTTTAGAAAGTTTAATTAATCTAAAATTTTATGAACTTGTCTATTTTTTTAAAAAATTACATTTATTTTTATCTATATAGCTTTTTATTGATTGAATGACGACATAATTAACACTAAGGGATATAATTTTAATGAGCACTTAAACATTATTATCTTAAAAGTAATTTATTATTTTTATGCATGAAGATAATAAATTCAACCATTTTGGTCGGACTCTCTTATGGATTTCTGACTACATTCTCTTCTCCATAGGGCTCTCTTATTTCTTCCTTCTTCAAGCTCAAGCTATGAAAGAAGGAACGGGGGGGGGGGGGGGGGAGGGGGAGGAGATAGCATCAACAACTAATTTTATTATAGGACAACTCTTGATGTTCATATCTATCTATTATGTGCCTCTGCATCTAGCATTGAGTTTACGACGCCGATCGTGTGGGGCCGCCGAGGCATAGCTGAGTTGGTTACGACGCAGCATGACTTGCAGAAGAGGGCAAGGGTTCGAATCCTGGCGAAACCAGGCAATACCCTCCTGCGTCGTGACCAAATGCAGTTTCTCGATTTACCTCCTCACAAATGGTCGTGAGGCCGATCGTGTGGGGCCGCTAAGGTGGCAGATTCCACCTTGCAGAAGAGTTTACCCAATACAGTTTCGTTGTGGCCAATTATAGTTTCTCGATTTACCTCCTCACATATGGTCATGGGGCCCACCGTGTGGGGCCGTTGGAGTGACAAATTCCACCTTTATGCAGAAGAGTAGACCTCAAATAATAACTGTCCTAGTTCTATCCTATCTTTTGTTGCGACAATAACACAATCATAGTTTGCCACTTTAAAAAAATTTGGACAAAAATTAAAAGGGCATTTTTTTATTGGAATCGTTAAAGGAGCACTTCTTTTTCATTTATTATCAAAAGGACACCATCCCATTTCATATTAGTATATTTTACTTTTTGAAATTGCCTTTATTTTTGACATTGTTGTATTATCTACTAGTTCACAGTTGTTATAATATGAACACTTATAACTCACAAATAAACTGTGTTGTAACGACTATCGTTCATAGTGGTTAAAATATGGATACTTCTTCTCTCGTTAACACCGATATTATATTATAGTACCATTTTGATTTTGATCAATATTAATAATATATTGTAGCAACTATAGTTTATAACTCTTATAACATAAACACTTTATCTTTGGTCAACATTGATCAACACAGATCAACATCATGTTATAGCTACTATAAATTATAATTGGTATAACATAGATAATTTAATTATTTCTAATTAATATTAGTCAATATTATATTATACAATTAAGAGATATAATAACTACTACAATTATATATAGTTGTAATAATTACTAATTCATAACTACTATAATTATGTAGAGTAATAGAATCATAGCTGCTATAATTTTATAATAGTTATAAATTCATAGTTAATATAATAGCACCAAAAAAGATAGTTTTAAAAAATAAAATATGTAGAGGCAGAATGAGAATTTTTTATAATAAATGAAAAAATAACATCCCTTTAACTATTCTAATAAAAAGTGGTGCATTTTTTATTTTTGATAAAAAAGTAACAAGTAACAAGACGCTGTAAACTAGACACTATCGAGATGTGATCGGATCGCATACAATTTCAAATACTTTAATAAAAAAGGTGGAATTCGTCACTCCAGCAGTCTCATACGGTCTGCTCCATGACCATCTATGAGGAGGTAAATTGAAAAACTACAGTTGGCCACGACAGGGAAGAGCAATACCTCGGCTTCACTAAGATTCAACCCTTATCCACTTTAGTAAATCTGTCTCATTGTAACTAATTCAACTATATCCTGAAGGCTATAATTTCAAATACAAAATGGCACCTCAACGGCGTGAGCAAACCTAATTCTATACAATGAATAATGGATAACATGAAGGTTGGATTTTCCTAAAAAAATAAGAAGGAATAAGAGTTTCAATGATTTCCCTAAAAAAAAGGAATAAGGGTTTAAAAAAAACAACGTTTAATAGCTCACAAGGAGTAAGGAACTTCACTAGATTCCCTAAAAATTATGCATAAAATATAAACTATATATATATATAATTGTGATTTACCACTATACTTGGCTTTTAATGTTAAAAGTTAATTTTGAAAATTAATGCTTAATGCATAGAATTCATACGTATGCATGCATTATGTGGGTTCAAGTAGATGATGATCGATCAATTTAATTTTATAATAATTAATGTCATTCTAGAATTATTTATGATGTCTATATAAGATTGTAAATGGTTATACCACAAATATGCTCATGATCAAATAATCTATCATATTTTGGTTTTCTCTATTTTTATATTATTCTCCGCTTCAATATCGATCTATCATTCGTATCAGAACGTCTATATACTTTCCATTTCTGATGGCAAATACCCTCTTCCAATACTCTACAAGTCAAGTTTCAATTTTTGATGGAGAGCACTATGATTACTAGAGTAGTCAGATGGAAATATTTTTCATCTCATACAAGGGTGGAGCCACCTTGTAAGCTACCTGGGCTATAGCTCGGGAGCCCGACAACGTCGGAGAAGAAAAAAAGCTTGGATTTGCGGGCAAAGAAAAGAAAATTTGAAGGAACGAAGAAGATAGCCCAGGGTATTACGATCGGTGTAGCTCACAGTCCGAAATCAGCTCGAGTAAATCACCCAGGCTGGCTCCGCCATTGATCTCATAGGATCTCTAGGAAGTAATTGAACAAAGCTATGAAAAATCGCCAACGGCTCCTCCAGCATGGACAAATGTTCAGCAATGAAAATATAAAGAGAATATAAGAAAGGATGCAAATGCATTATGATACATCCAACAAGGATTGAGCCCGTCAATTTTTTCTCGCATTTTCAGCATAAAAAGGCCAAAGATGCTTGCGAAGTTCTAAACAAAGAATTTCAAAAGTTCAGAGAAAATCACTGCGATCAAATTACGGACTCTATGAATCAATTTTGATAATTTATGCATCAAAGAAATTGAAAAGGTATATGATTTTTTTTCTCAAAAATTACTGAGATAGTTAACTTGATTAGAAGTTAATTAGCTTGACCGAGATGTGGCTCAGGACTGCTTGGCCAAAATATAGCTCGAAACTGCTTGACCAAGATGCGACTCGAGCTTGGTCGACATGTGATTTGGGATTGCTTGGCCGAGATATAGCTCGGGACTACTTGACCGAGATGCAGCTCGAGACTACTTGGCCGAAATGTATCTCGAGACTACTTGGTCGGGATGTAGCTCGGGACTGCTAGGCCG